>NC_044348.1:28089778-28389778 GCF_007364275.1 Archocentrus centrarchus
CATCCAGTTTTATGGTACACAAAGAATGATAATTATAATAACAATAATAACTACCCATATAAAATATGTTTATTGCACTTGGCGGTGTGAATGAGTTCTATTCTTTACTAGATACTCTGTGTTGATCAGCCCAGAGTTAAAGTAAGCACCGGTTTTGCTCAAATGAAACTCAGCCTGCATCTGATATTGATTCACATCCATGTTTTGGAACATTTTATTCAAGATAATTTTGTACCTTGGGAATTTGGGGGTGTAAAGTCTCTGTAGCGAATCATTCAGCATGTCTGAAGATGCCATAAAATTGTTTTTTAAAGCTAGAGTCCTTCTGCTTTCATAGTGCAACTGAAGGTTACACTCTGTCTCGGCGTGACGGTTTTGCACATCAAAATGAGCTGGAAATGTCTATATCTCCATCTGCTTCCTTTTCAAAACATTTTCTAGTTGCTAAGAGGAAGTGTAAAATGCTATTTTGCTTTTCACCTACCACAGTGGTCGTGTCAAACATTTTTACTCACAGATGTATACAGACATATTTCTTATGGAAAATATGGCAGGAAAAAAAACACACCTCACAATTTTGTGAGAGAAAGAAAAGTGATAAACTGGTCTTTGACTGAAGTGGGCTACAGAGTAGAACAGTGTTTAAGCTTGAATGAACTGCAGATGAACTGAGTGAGTTAAGGCAGAGTCATAAACACATGCTGCTCTGTGTTATTGATTGGGGAGAATAAATGGATGTTTGCTAAACATATTAGATCAGAGAAGACATGGCTCCCACACTGATCAGGATGACCTGCAGGGTGGCCCAAGCTCTTGTCATTTTCTGTTTGTTTAGCTGTGTGAGTGTATGTGAGTGCTGCAATGAACTTTTAATGTGTGTGCATGTTTGTCTTAACCTGTACGTGTGTATTTAACAGCGCATCTAGATGTGGCCCTCCAGTAGTCTGCAGTCTCAGCTGCTCTGTGATCTTCCCCTCTCGCTCTTTTTCTCTCTCTTTCTCTCTGTATGTGTGTGTGTGTGTGTGTGTCTCTCTCTCTTCCACCAACACATTTGCATACGCACAAATACAAATTCTCACCTCACCTAATTTGTTCCTGAACACCTCAGGTTGCCTTCACACTGTATGTTGTGGGAACTGTCTCTAGAGGTCACTGCAGTTCCATGGGTGACAGATGCAGCTGGGCCTAGGAACAACATCCTGTTTAACAGAGCAACTTAGACACTAGCCATGAACTGAAAGGAAGGAGGACCAGCTGAAAGAAACCAGAGAATATCACCAGGAGATTCACACTGACAGGCATAAACCTAGGAAATGAACGTTGTCACAAAAAGCTTAAGTTGCAAATGTGAAGTTTGCAGTGCTAATTACATTGATTCAACACTGACAGTGAAGGCGGCATATGTGCAGCTTATATACTGTGTTGGACAAGGTAGGAAATGTGTACGAATCATCTCACTTCTGGCATACGCACACAGACATTATCTATTGTTTTATTCACAGCCATTAGCAACTATAACTTGCACAAAGTTAGATAGATTATCAAAGTTTGATTTTCAGAGTTTGGTTTTCAGCACTACTTTCTTGGTAACAGATGAAATGGGTGCAATAAAATGCCCAAGGCTTTCCTAGCCACAGGCAGCTCATGAGAATGATCTTAAAAACACAACAGCAGCTTCATCCTTTACTTAGTTTTTAGTTTTTTTTTTTTAAAGAAAAAAAGGGGGGGGGGGGGCATGCTGCCAGGCGTCTCTCTTCCACTAATTCTATTACACTGGGTTATTTTTAAAAGTTCTTTTTCTAAACATTTACTGTCAGTAATACACTGGAAGCTGCTGTTCCATATGCTTTGTTTGTATTGTGGTTGTGGTCGCAGTGGGGCTGACCCCGCCTGTGTTCAGTGAGCTAGTGGCAGCTTCGTAGTCCACCACGCCAAGTTTAAAATTAGCAACATATTTAACATGTACTCTGCTGGCATCCAATGCTTTTTCAGAGTGCTCTGATAGTTTGTCACAGGGTCTATTTGGACGACCGCAACCAGGCCCAATATAGAAACCTAACTGGAAGACGGGGGTAAAAAATAAAGGCGAAATCCAGAGCAGATGCTGACAACATTCTATGGTGATCAGGCTAAGAAAGCTGAAGCACTAACGCGGGACCACCAAGACAAAGCTTCGGCAATGCCTCCCTCTTGCTGGCAAATGGGAACATATGTTGCTTCACGGCCACAACCTCAAGCCCAAACTATTAGCATGACCTAAACGACAAAACCATGCTCCTGTTAATGGTATAATCACAGGGGGAAATGATTTATGGCTTTCATTTTTAAGGATCCCTCTTCCCATAACTCCTAATATGGAGGAAAATATCTGTTTTCACTATGGGAGCCCTCCCATACTGCCTTATAGGCTGTTAAAGCATGGAAAAGAACATATTGGTGTCATAAATCTAGGTTTCAAACTAGACAGCACAGAACATAGTGCATGATTTCATATGAGGACAATAGTGAAAAAGTTAAACCATAGGATTACAGTCTCGACTGGCTTGGATATGAACTCTGGAAGTTTGAGGTAATTTCTATTAATAGTACTTCATCAACATATCTGTTCTTGGATTCCTTTGCTATCCGTCATATCCCGAGCTGCCCAAAGTTATACACAGAACCATATTTTTACAATGAATAGGAGTTGTCTTGAGTTTTTACTGATGCAAGGCAATTCAAGCAGTCTCTGAGTTTTAAAGGATTTGGGAACATTTGTCTGTAATTTGTATTTTAAACAAAATCAATATTCATACTCCAGTGTCTGCGTACGGTCTTTAAAGCAAAACTACATGTAAAAACTCAACAAATGTAATATTTTAAGATGTTATCCAAATCAGACAGCAAGAATGGAAATGTTTGATTTACATTAGCAATGATAGATCTATGACAACCCCTGGCTCACCTTTCCTGTATTTTTCTAATCTCTTCATGAAAGCAGACAGTCAGAGGACTGGTAATTCACTCTACTGTAGTTTGGCCTCTGACCAGTAGAGGGAGGTCATTGATTTATTTCTGTCATGTTACAGCAGGAATTTGCATTTGCCTCCTCTGGGTTCTTGATTATGAGTGATTCTAAAGAAATGTGTCAGTTATTATTTTTAGGCAACCACATAATGCAAGCACAGTGGGACCTTTGAAGGATCATTTATTCTGGAGTAGATAAGCATGTTGCAGCAGCCACATTCCTGAGGAACGGGTCACCAGCTCTGATTGAAAGTGACTTCACATAAGGCCATAAATATTTGTCAAGCCTACCTTTGAAACGCAGGCAAGCTGTGGCTTCTCTGCTTGTTTGCCACATGAAAGTGCAAATGGAAACACTTTAGGGTTCTGAGCTACATCAGTCATAGCTGAAATAAGATGGCCAATAAAAAGGGCATAATTATGATGCTCCATCATTTGACAGAGCTCGAGGGTTTGGCTTGTTTACCTGCTTGATATAAGAGAGAGAACTCCCGCTGTGAATAATGAGACTTGTGCTTTTATGATCATACTGTGTTTAAGAGTGAACTTTGAAAATGTGTGGTCTGAGTGTCCCCTCCTTCCCTCCTCCCTTTCTTCCATTCTTTTTCTTTTCTCTCTCCCTTCAGCTGTTTATCTTTCCATGTGTTGAGCATTTTGCAGTGGCCCCTTTTTGATGCCTCGTATTGCTCCAGTGTATCAAGCCACATCATGACTGGCGTGCCACAGCAACAACAATGCCTTGTTTTTAACCACTGCACTTGCTT
This sequence comes from Archocentrus centrarchus, assembly GCF_007364275.1. NCBI lineage: Eukaryota > Metazoa > Chordata > Actinopteri > Cichliformes > Cichlidae > Archocentrus > Archocentrus centrarchus. Next base: position 28,093,549 of record NC_044348.1, read on the forward strand.
GTTGTCTGGTGCAGTCCACTCACTGATGGCGCTTGATGAGAGACCATTCACTTTGTTTTAGGATAAATAGAAACCATTTTTCACATTTCATGGTTTCCATGCAACATATTTATAGGACAGAATTTGATTTACAGGCCGTAAGGCTCTCTCCAGGGTCATAAATTGCTTTTTTATTTTTATTTTTTTCATCATAAGCCTTCTTGTAGGTATTCAGAGTGGCTTTCTCTCATTTTTATCCACTTTGCATGCATAGGTTTTTGAGGTCAGCATTGTCACAGTAATGATACATTCTGTAATCATGGAGATACTCTTCTTGGAAATGCCTCCGCATTCCTTCGTGTGTCTGCTTGATATATGAGAGCTATGAGTAACAGTAAGCAGAGCCGATGTAGACATCAAGCAGGTGTGGAGACTCCATTAGCTAGGAACCATTTGACTTGCACACCAGTGTCTAATCCTACACAGGAGCTTCACACAGAGAGGCAGGCCCCCAAGCAGAGCCCAGTGGAGAAGTGTGCTGTCGACACCATACTGTTACACAGCCCTGCTGTGAGTTTTCCTCCTGCCCGCATGATGCCAATGAAACTAATGTAGTGGAAATACTCTGTGTTCAGGTGGAGGAAGCCGTTCATTATAGGTGCTACTGCAACTCATTGTACTGAATATCTCTGAAGAAGAAAAAGAAAAAAAAAAATGTCAGTTGCTGTAAGAGAGACAAGCTGCTGGCTTTATATGCCGCACTTCATCTGTCAGTTCTACAGTGGTGTTGGCACAGGCTGAACTCAGGAAATTGGAGACATAAATTGAAGAAAATTGATAGTGCTGCTGTTTTGCAGAATACTGTTGCTGAACACTGTTTTGGTCTGCAGTCCAAATGAACACCTCTGCAGTCTGTCACCTACACAGCTCCAAAAAAATAAACATATTGTGACTTGATTTTTTTCAACAGTGTGTCCTGTTTTATCCTAAACAAAAAAAGTTTGATAATGAGTGTAATTTGTGTGCATGTAATGCAAACTTGAAAACATGTTTGTATAGGTTGGTGCATAGATAAAACAACTAACAAAAAATCTTCTTAAAGCTATGTTAAAGCTCCAATTAGCACATTTTCTAAAGAAAAACATTACAATAGGCAAACACAAAGGCAACACCATATACCCAAACTAATAGATTCTTATTGTCTTCATGTCTTAGTTACTTAATAATAGAAAATAACTCAAAGTCAAATTATTATTCCTATGTTGTTTGTTGTCATGTTTCAGTCTAGTTAGCCAAACTAAGTTTAATATTTATCTTTTTAGTCCATCCAACATCTGGGAAAATCTCTTTTTATCCAGATGGTCCATAAACTTTAAGTTTGTCACATCTTGTCTGCTGGAAAATGATACATGAAGGAGCTAATTAGAGTTGCTCACAATCAAACATCAAGTAGAAAGTGAACTAAAAGAGGCTAAAAAAAAAAAAAGAAGCGCAAATGTATTAAAATGCACAATGTACCTTAAAAGTATGAAATTTCTTTTTTTTCCCCTCTTTTTTTTTTTTATAGGACATCAAAGCTCAATTAGGCTATAGCAGAAAGATTGTATGAGGTGTAAAATTAACATGGAGTGATGAGGGATCAATCAGCATCTGTCAGCCCAGCAAAACCAAAACCACGTCTACCGTGTCATTTCAGTCTTCATACACTGTTTCTGTCAGCCGCAGGATGCCAGCCTATTCTTTCATGTACTTCAAAGAAGTGTACACAAGGTGTATTGTGTTTCATATCTAAAATTAGTGTTAGTTTTACCACTATTACATTACAAGTCATGTAATAGCAGTAAATCTACCACTGATGGGTTAGAATTTGGAATTTATATACATTATTTGGTTGAGCTATAACAGATTATAGCCTATTTAAAGTCAACAGCAGGCACTAAAGGGCAACAGATGCCCAGCATAAAGAGGAAGAAAAATAGAAGGAGAGCATGAGATTAAAAAATGAGATGTGGAGGATTATTAAAGGGCATTAAAATGGCACAGAAGATTATTCTAATGTTGGTGATGCTGACCTAAGGACAGCAAGAGAGCTGTCAGGCCACCAGACAAACATAAAACAACAATGAAGATAACAGGAACAAGGACACACAGGTTTTGCACTCCATAGGTGCAATGCACATGAATTTCCTTCTGGGATCAATAAATTTATTGTTATTCTTGTTATTCTTGTTATTCTTACGTACTAAAGCTCTTCTACCAGATTTCAGTGAAATTTAATTCATTTTTTTTTTCTCTTCACAGATTTGACTTGGCTTCTTAGCTCATATTATTCCCAGAGTACCACTTGCACTCTTTCCTGTATTACCAGTGGATCATCGGCATTAGATTGGCCTTGCCCATTGGCTTAGGCACTGTAACTGACACCAAGGGAGAATCACTGGACAAGCAGGAGAAGCCATGAAAGCAAAGGGGGACTCTTACCTTCATACTGTAGTATCACTTGAGCTGGGGGTAACCTCACTATTCAATTAAGCAGTAACAGACTGTCAGTGAACTGAGATAAGAAACGAAACAGAAACTTTTGCCTCTCATCAGCTTTCCCACATTCAACAAGCCAGAATAGACTTGGAAGGCTCCTCTTTGGAAAAGTGAAATGAGGTCTACAAAAGAATCAAGGCCCTGGGAAATGGCAGCACTAATATCACTTTGTACCATGCTCCATATCTAGTCTGGTACATTGGGATCCTGTTGGGGACACATTTGAAAAGGGGAAAAAAGAGTTGAAGCAGATCACATTGCCTCAAGTATGGCACTGGTGATGCAACAGAGGCCTGGATTTCTTTTCTTTTTTCTTTTTTTTTATGGACGTGAAGCACAGGTCAACCACAGGGTACCGAAAGAAGCAGGGGTCGCAATGCAACATCTATCCAAACCATACAAAGCCAGCTTTTCATCCCCTCACTGGTCATTCCACCAAGTCTTTAATTGTCTTTGACAAAGCTCATTAGCAGAGACCTTGTAGCGACATCGGCAATCTGAAATTCCATGGAGGGAGACATGCACAGAAACAATGTCCCACACACATTTCATTGCGCCTTTTGACAAAATGTAATGAAGTGTGTATATTGTCCCCCTCATCTGAACTCTGAGCCGTTGCTACAAAGACTTTGTTTTATGAGCCTTAGCTGCCCAGCGTGGGACACATCAAATGGCACCTCCATGCTGGCTCTTTTGTCAGACTAGAGGGCAAATTATTGTTTGCAATGTTGTTGTTGTTATTGCTGTTGTTGTTATGGCTCCTTCTCCTATACAAAGAAGCCATTGATATAGTGTCAAAATAATTCATGTTCTCTTACGTCACATGTAGACGCATGTTCATTAGTAGGGTCCTAAATCTAAAGTACACATGTGATGGATGTTGCTGACAGTGCTTTGTCAGAGATTAACCCGCACTGACCTGTCGAGTAATGTTCTAAAACAGTGATTGTTGAAATGAGTTTTTTTTTAAATAAAAAGTTATATACATATTGTTTATCTATTTTGTTCAAAATGATAATTTTACATGTCACTGTCAATGCTATTACAATACATTTAGATGCTAAACTGACTCTTTCAGGGTGTGAAAAGATGTTGTGACAGTTTAGAATAGAATAGAATAGAATAGAATGCCTTCATTGTCATTATACAGGATGTACAGATATAACAAGTGGATTTCTAAATAACTTTGCCCACTGCGTGCATTGTTCACAGATATTTCAGCTGTCAAATGATATATTTCTGTGAATTAGTTAAAAGAGTTATGAAGTCCATATATTGTTTATTTGGTTATTTAAGTAGTATATAATTTTATTTTGGTATTTTAAGGACTAAAAGTGATCTGCTTACATTCAAATTATTATTGTGCAGTTACATTTCTATACTAAATATTCCAAGTCCAGTCACTAATTATCAATACTGCTTTGGCTGAGACTGAAACACAAAAAAAAATCACAAGAAAAAAAAAAGCCGTATTAATGCCTCACAGTGTCTTGTCTTGCTACTGCATTTGTGTCTTACGTGAACATTTACTGCGAGGATACAGGATTGTAGCTGGGTGGGGTCAGACTTTCCCTTAAAAAAGCTCATTCCCAATTGTAAGTCTTCTCCTTTTTTTACACAGTATGTTTTCCAAACAGCAAATGAATATAATGCTAGTCCATTTATGAGAGTCATTTGGCCTGTTGACTTGAAAAGAGCATGGGATGCAAGTAGAAACTTGGCACAGAAAAGACCAATGAGGGGCTGGAGGGGGGGGTTAAAGTCAGTGTAAACGTATGGAAGTGTTTGATAGCAAAAGCCACATGAGTATAATGAAGTCCTCTGACAAGTACGGTCACAGTGTGATATTTTCAAACGTATTTAAGGATCCATGTTTACCATAGCTTGTTTTTCTATTTTGCATATTTGTGCCTCATTCACAGATTATCTAAAATCTGTTTTGGATTATGCAAACATGCTCTCATAGCCACACACCATTCCCCCCCCTTCCCTGATGAAAAATATAATTTACCAAGAGGAAGGCGTGTATTAGGGAGATTTTGTTGTGCATATATTCTACCTAAAAAAAAAAAGAAAAAAGAACGTATTATTCTGTATCACTGTAGTTTGTCACAGATTTCATGTCTCGCCTCGGATTAATAGATGTCAGACAAATAACAAAAAAAAAGATCTTGTAGGTCCCCTCCCCTTGCATCCTAAACAAAAACAAAAAAATAATTATTCATCCTCACTGCCAGTGTGGATCATTGTTGTTATTAATATTAATAAGAACAATAATAACCTCCCCCTTCACAATAAAAACACAGATACAAGCAGACCCATCCTAGCCATCACCATCATGTAGTAGATGTGAATAGCAGTAATGAAGTTTCTAGTACATGGCATCCAGATCAGCTTCCACTTACAGCTGGTTGATGTACCCCTTGATTGGCTCTCCTCTCTGCAGCTGCTTTCACCATATGTAAAACTCTGTGTATAGGACAGACTAATTGACCTGTTAGCTGCTTCAGGCATATGCTGCTATATAAGCCATTATCTACCATTATCTATCTTGCCCGCAGGTAGATTGCCATGCTGGTAATCCCACCGCACATGCATCATCACCTTCAGTAGAACAAGGCCTCTTTTCTATACAGCCTATGCTTTAATTAAATGTGATTGTAAACATTTGATACCATGCCCGCATTTTAGTGTAAATGCAAAGAATCACGAGCATTGTCATGTTACTGTGAGGATACAGTAAGAAGTTGTTGGCACCTTGCCAGGATTTCTGTTATGTTATCAGCCTAAAGGAGTGATCTGTAGATTTAACATAGCCCAATAGATTTCAGGTGAAGATGTGAAAGTGAACATGTAGCTATTTTTTTCCCTCGGCGCATGTTGCTTAAGGTTTTGTTCCCCATGTGCTTTTTTTTTCCTGATTATCCAGTAACTTATTATAAGACAAGGTGTAATCTATTATATGTGTCCTGCAGTAAGAAAATATGTGACTTTCACTTCTTAAGGATGTCAGTGGTTAATTTCATGCTGCCCCTTTATTTCCCCTTTTGGTGAGTCAGACTTAGTAGACTCAGATCTTTAAGGGGCTTTGTCTGTATTTAAAATCTTCTAGAAATATTAAAGCCTATAGAAAGATATTTGTTTTTGGCTTCCACTTCAGCCAAATCATTTATTGGCTGTCAGATTAATACAGAGGGAGGGAACTGAACTGGAAAAAAAAAAAACTTTAAATAGGCCTAAGTTATTATTCCTGACCTTCCTCATCCTCATCATGTAGACTTTCCTGGATTTACAGACAGCTCCGCCATTGGCCAAGGACAAATGGGGTGACCACAGCGACCATGAACTGAGCCTGAATTGCCTTAATACGGAAAAGACTTTTATTACAAGCATAATCCGACAAGTACTACCTCAAATGACGGGACTGTAGACTATTTGGTCTACAGGTATTATTTCGCTACTGGTCTAGAATTAAATTTAGTCATATCTAAATCTCTTCCTGCTCATGTAATAACAATTTTCAGGAATTAAGACAGGAGATTAAGTTAGAAACAAAACAAAATAAAACTTATCTTCGCCCTGCGGAGTTCCTGCGTAATATTACAGCTCAAAGTGTTTCGCGAATTTGAAATAAATAAAAAAATCATATTAGTTTCCGACTATTCAGAAGTGATCGCTATGTCAGTGACGCGTTTTCGAATTGTCAAGCAGAATATTTCTTTTAAGAGTGTTCAGAAGAATAGTGCGTCAAAATGAATGGCCACAGCGCCTTTCGTCTTTACTGCGGAAGTATTTGATTTTAAAAGTTGCAAAAAAGTTGGTCTATAAGCAAAACATCCAAATCAAAGGAACTCTGAGGGACCATGTGAATTTCTCTGCCGGGTTTGATCCTACAAATGACCTTTTAATTAACACAATGGGAAGTTAGTGCAGAGGCTCGCTACACAAGGGACAAAGCAGCATTCATTTTATGTTCCTCCCTCGTTGCTTAGCCTGAACATTAACAAAGTGTTTGATGCCACTTCTGATTAGATGCTGACAATAGAGAGATGATGTCCCCTTTCTTCCACAACTTGTGGATTTCACTCACGTCCTCCTCTGAATTATGACCTTCCATCCGCGCTGCGGCTTTATACATCGAGTCAAGATGATAAACTTTGATCATATCCGCACACGCAAATGTTTTTTAATTGCACGATTGGATGTTAAACTGTATAAATAATCATGGCACAGAAAACGAAAGTTCTTGGGAAAAATGTATTGTTAGAAAAGATGTCATGAATGGCAAACACAGGAGAAGCTCACAGTTTAACACAGGGACAAAACATATTTCCAAGTCCACAGCGGATCCAATCCTTTATCGCCAGCTTTGAGTCCGAGAAGCATTTCTCTTTTACACCTGACAAAATGACACAAAGCCACAGAAAACGAAAAAAAAAAAAAAAACCAAACAAAAAAACGTGTAACGAAATATTTAAAAGAGATACAAATTCAACCAATTAACAATAAACACGTTAAACAATAACCCAAAAGACGACATAAAATAATAAATACGTAAAGAAATAAATAAGTTTGCTACACTACACAATTGCCATACACAAATCCGGCCGTTTTTATTCGGCCAGTCACACATTTGCATCTAGATTTTTGCATAAAGTCTTTAACACCATAAAAACAATGTGCAAAATGATAGCCACGTCCACAGTTTGACAGCTCACACTGCAGCAGCGCCAGGTAGTTCCCATGTGTCATACTGAGGCCGCTAGTTGGCCGGTGTGTCATTTAGTGCATAATAAATGTCCCATTAGTTATTCTGGTATATCTCCAGCGACCTAGGAGGAAAAACAGCAGGAAATGAGATGAAGACAAAAAAAGAAAAATAAATCTTTATACTTTGACATATTTTCAAAGGTGAGTTGAGAATAAGAGAAATTAAAATCCTTTGCCTCATATTTTGATTGATTTTACAAATGATTTTTGACACAGTGTAGCTCATTGCCCTCTCATGTCAATTTGCAAACCTTACATAAAACCAATAAATAAAATGAAGGAATGTATGAACAAAAAGAGAATGAGTAAGCGCATCTCTGTCAGTATATTTGTTCATCTGTGAGTGTTTGATGTTTATGTGTGAAAATGTGTATGTGTGCGTGCGGGTCATGACTTCACTGATTTTTCCAGTTCAGTGCAGACTCTCACCTGCTTCACCTCTTCATCACTGGTCTGAATGCAGTGACCTTGTCATCCTGCACAGTCCCACAGGTTTCACTGAGGTCAGATGACTGTGTCTCTGCCTTGCCACTGGAGAATCCTGCACACCCAAGTGAAAGCAAATCTTGTGAAGCTTAACTCAAGCACAAGTTGGCAGAAAGTGTCTCACAACTTTGTAACTCATAAGTTTCATTTCTGAACACAAAAATTTGGAAATTTACTGCTTCTATGCACTAATATATTTAAAATGGCACGTCTCCTCCAAAAATCTGTTATCTGTTGTGTGAAAGTCAGCACATAAAAGATAGACATACCTTCAATGGTGGAGTACTGACATGTGTCTGGGAGTGCAGCATAGGATGAACAGTGAAGTTGGAGGCCCTTGGGACCATAGCTACTAGTGCCATAGACCTTTGAGTGCAAGGATGAGCCCTCGGGAAAGGGGCTCTCAACACTGGTGACACTGTTAGATTCATGAAGGCCTCTAATGCCTCCACACTGTCCAGTGGGAGCCCCTATAAGTCTGGTGCTCTGTAGCTGGCAGTCCCCGGTTGAATTGCCTGTCCTCAGCTCAGAGCCGTGCTGCTGAGAGCTCAAAATGACCCCTGAAGCTGCCGTCCGAGCCAGAGACCAAATCCGTGGCTTATCTGAAGCTTCATAGTGAGACAGGGACACAGTTCCCGTGGCTGGGCCACCTGAGGAGGGTGCTTTGGACACCACAGGATCCAGGAAGTCAGTCGGGAGAGGAGGAAGTGTGGTGACATTCTTGATGGCACAAGGAAAAGAGTGAAAGCTGTTGGTTAAACTCAGGTGCAGCTCAGAGGTGCAGTCTCTTTTTTGAGGAGCTCCTGATCCTGCCATGGTCCGCTGAAGCTCATGCTCATCTGATGCCACCTTTTCACAGTCACTGTCCAGCTTGTCACAATCATCCTCATCCATGTCCTCCAAATCACTCAGATGCAAATCCTTCTCCTCCTTGCAATCATTAGAATCTACATAAAAACAACAGATTATAGGTTGTGGTGTTAATTCCTAATGTACTGTTTGTTCTGAAAAAATAAAATAAAAACGTTTTAAAGCATTTAAATACCTTTTTTTCCTAACAAGAAATTAATGATTACCTTTGGTGACACCATCTTGCTCACTCTTGTTAAGGTCGTCCTTTCCATCATTGGCCTTATTCTTTGGCGACCAGGTCATCTTGTTTTCCTTTTTAAGCCTCCTCCTGGCATTGGCAAACCAGGTGGATACTTGAGTGAGTGTCATTTTGGTGATGATTGCCAACATGATCTTCTCCCCCTTGGTGGGATAGGGGTTTTTGCGGTGCTCATACAACCATGTTTTCAGGGTGCTGGTGGTTTCACGTGTAGCATTCTTTCTTCTGGCTGTGCCATTAAAATCTACTGTCCCGTATCTGGACACACACACACACACACACACACACACACACACACACACACACACACACACACACACACACACACACACACACACACACACATTCAGCCAGGGAGACAGTCGCTTTTAGTGTTGTTGGTAAATTACGTAGCAGACTACTCATTCGGGTATCCTATATTGCTACTGCTCGCTGTTTGAAATGTATACATGTTCACTCTGTGCGGGTTTCATTGTGGAGTTAGACTCTGAACTTTGATCCAAATGACACATTTAACCAGTGAATGGTTGTTTTAATGACAGAGAACTTACCTGTCGTATTGATACTGTCCCAGCGAGTGATCATAAGGATAGTATGCAGTGGTTTGAGTAATGCCAGAGTGTAAAGTGCCTGTGCTGTCCTTAATGTCATACTGTGGATTCTGTAAAAGAGAAAGGGGTTGTTGTACATTATAAACATTCGAAGATCAAGGCTGTCAGCACTCTGAAGATATTTGAAAGTTATTTTATATAAATTGAAGAGATATCTTAGGTCTATGCTCTTAAACAGCAGGTAAATTATTCAAACTGTGAGTCATTAAAGGAAGAACATAGTTCCCATACATGATATCAGTTTGTCACAAATTTATTTTTATTGTGTTTGAAATATGATGTGATATTCAAAAATATTGTATATTTTTTATATTCTTATTAGTTTGAGACTGTTTTAGATGTAATACAGAATATTTACATGGACAGTCAATTTGAACTGATTTAGCTTTTTAAAATATTGGGGGGAAATAGAAAGAGAAAAGTTTCAGCTGCACTGCAAAAATAAATCCTTCAGTCCTCATATATCAACATCAAACCCCTACTTTTTTTTTTAAGTCAACAATTCGCTCTGATAAAGAAAGAATATTATTTGTCTTTTTATCCCCCCAAAACTGGTCCAATTACAGAAACAACTGACAATATTTTAAAACAAATCACAACATGGTTAGTAACTTTATATTAACAGTGAATTTGATTCTAAGTAGTCTTTTTTTTTTTTTAAACTCTTTTACGCTTTCACCTTTCTCTTTTTTCCCACTTTCTTTGGCTGCTTGGAGTGGGGGATACGATCAGAATTGCTGCTGGATTAAAAGACTTATCGAGACGGATATGTTTGCAGCGTGAGATAAATTGATAAACCTAGCTGATCGATCAGCCCGAGACCCCCCTCCCCTTTTGTGCATCAAATGAGCCCACCAGAGTGGAGTAGATAGCGGATGGATCGGTGCTGTAGGGGAAGTAGTTGGCGTAATTCTGGCTGGCTGCAGCCGCTGCGGCGTAGGGAGAGCTGTACATCCCCAGCGCTGCGTTCAGCTCCGTCCGGCTGCTTGCCAAGAGCCGGTTCTCGTAGGACGGGCAGCAAAAGGAGGCAGCGGCGGCGGCAGCGGCGGTCTGGGAGGTGCCTGTCCCGTCAGAGACCGACCTGGAAATCGAATCGCAGCAAGTCGTACTGGGGTTTGCCGACACGAAAAACTGCATGAAGAGAATTGTGGATAGACATGGTCACTGGCTGTTTCATCTCGTATGTGGATGTCTGTGACAACTCTGAAGTGACCGTGTTATGCACTTCAAAAAAAAAAAAAAAATCTTAATCTTAGCAGGTTGCTTTGGTTTTGAGTCTTGAAATCACAAAGCAATCGGTAAAAGTGAGCTGATTTCGTTTGCTGTCGGTGCACATCAGTTGAATTATCACGATTCAGGTGTCATTGTCTTAAGTTGTGACCTGCCTTAATTCAAGGTAAGACACTTTTCAGAGAATTCGTGAAATGATAGAAAGTAGCTCACAGCGAAACCAAGAACGATAAGACAATCACTGTCATTATCTTTGTTTAATAACAGCTTTTAATTTACTACTTTAACCCTGCACGTGGAGGTAAAAGGCACAGATAGTTGTTTTCGGATATGAGGATTAACGAGACAAAGTGACCTGCTTCATTTTATCACCGAATTAAAAAATTAGTTACTGTATACAAAAACAGAAGGTCATTGTCCCAATTTTAATGTTAAATCCAAACGTTTATATTCTGCCGAACGCCAAAATGTTGTCTACTGAGAAGTTGCCTGATAACTTTTTCAGGAGAGTAACTTCTGTCCCCTCATCAACCTGAACTTCTTCGAACTTGATATTTGGAGCAATAAGAATTTGTTAAAAAATGTAAATAAGGCGATTTAATAACGATTTTTATGCCTTTCAAAAATACTCAGATCTTACATGTCAAAACAACTCCGACAGAAAGTTTGCTTATGTGAACAGCATGCTCAACAGCCCAATTACACCTCGCAGTGTGCGATAGGTGACATTCATCTCTATTGTCATCAGAAAAAACACGTGAGTTCATTCATAATTCAGTGTAATTGGACACGGGTGTGTGTATATCGATATTTGGTTCAACAACAAAAGCTCCACGAGAAAATAGCTGTCAATACTGTCAAGCAGTCACTCATTTCATTCATCTTTCTGAAAAAAGCAAAAGCCTTCTGATTAGTGGAATAAAGAAAAATATGAAGCAAAATCTTGTTTGTGTATGCACCGTATTTAGGATAAATGAAAAGCAAAGTGGCTTACCTGTGAAGTTGCATTGTAAGGGTATCCAAATTGCGAGAAAGACATAGCTGCTTCTTTTGTTACCATCAGGAATATTCTTCACCCTTGATCGATTGCAACCAATTCTACTTCAAATCCACCGTCTTACACACATTTCCACGCACGGCCTTTCGCTCAATAATAGATGACTTCACTCATAGGAGGGAGACTTTAGGCTGACACCAGCTGCAGATTGTTTTATATGAATGAATAATCCCCCCAAGGACCCAATAAGAAATGAAATTAAGCGTCATTAAGTGCAAAAAAATTGTTGTTGTGTTAGCTGAAGGAGGCTTAAAGGATAACGTAAGTCTTCCAAGATATGGACTCTGCTTGTGCTATTATTTGTGGCTCTATAGTTCTTTAGCATTCATCCATGCAAGGGTATCAGCGTGACGTCACTGTAATCCCGGAACGGCAGGGTACCAAGGATAGAATAATGTCTTTGCCAATCACGTCCAACACAGGGTTTTCTTAAGGTGCACTGTACACAGTCTTGTCCCGCTTTTGTAATAGAATTCTTTACCGATTTTCTGAGGTAAAGTCTCGGAAAATTGCACAACTGTTCATTATTATTGAATTGTAACAGTGCAATGTGGAAACCCTTTGTGAAGTAAGATAAACTAGAGTAAAGAAACACTGAGGATTTTTAGGTTGTCTTGTGAGATATTTCATTACTTTTTCATTTTATTCAGACAAATAGAAATAACACATGTTGCCTTAACTGGTGAAGTCTGCTGGTATTTTCTGCTTAGATGAGACTGGTGTTTATATTATTTACAGTCTACCACAGCTATAGATGGCTGGACCTCTAATACTTTCTTTTTTAATCACGACCTCTGTTCGCTTCTGGCTCTTTGGCCAGAGGTCCATCCCAGAGTTAATGACGATGATGTTTCTATCTTTCTCTATTAGAGAGAGGGGCAGTCCCAGTAGGAACGGTTAGAGGGGTTTTTGGCAGGTCAATAGACCAGTGATTGATGCGCGCCTGGAGACCTACGTGACCATTACCCGTAATGCGTAATTGTATCAATTAACAAATGGATACATGCCCTTGTTTAACCAACGAGTAACAGAGTGAAAATATGCCTTAGAGGTGAAATCCGAAGAGCTATGCTAGAAAAAAAAGACACTGGAAGCCGTGCTCCCCAGTCTAATTAAATATCCGTGCATGGGGGCGACGAGAATTGCATTTTAATTGAATGATGCTCACTTGAAAGATGGGTAAGGAATGATGCTGCCTCACAGTGAATGAAACTAGAAATAATTTTAAGCCTTATTAGATCAGCAACTCAACCATTACCAGTTGTCTCACCCTCTCCCTTGAACATAAACAAGCTTTGCCCTCTCTTCATGTGCTGAGATGTTACTGATAGGTGAGGGATCTGTATTTTTATTTATTTATTTATTTTTACACACTCACCACTTACGCACTGACAGTGACAGGGATGATCGGTCTGACTGAGTCATATGATCTTCCCGTTTCTGCATGTCTAGAGCGGTGTAAGTTTCCCGCTGCCACGACTGATACCTTGAGCCAAATTTTCCAGTGCCTTTAATTTCCCTGACTGATGAATGGCGGTGACTCCCCAGGAGACGCATCTGCGATTACGGGCTTTCTCTCCAAGGGGCGCTAAAGAGCCACGTGCTGGAAATTAAGATCTCCCGTCAGAGATTCTCCATAGAGATAAAATGGACGGAGTTATCACGGTCCAGGCTTTGAGAAGTGCCGTTTTTAAACACCCACAGGCAACAGTAAGTTTTGCACACGACGCCTTTGGTCCATATAAATGCTTGTTTCTTCTGACAGGCAACTAAGCTACAGCAAAAAACTTGCTGGATAACAGACCTCAGACCTTATTTCCCCTGCTCCAATCATATTTTGTTGAATTCTGTTTTAGAATTATTTACCCAAATTTAACATCATCTTGCAGGCTAACTTCTGTTTACCCCCCCCCCCCCCCCCCCCCCCCCCCCAGACAATATTCACACAAAAAGGGCAAACAGCAAATAACTTAAAACCAATTATAGGTTCAAAAAAGTAAAGACAGCTTCACAATATCATAACAGCGTTTCCAATATTTTCTTGACATAAACAAAAAGAAGAGAAACCGCAGGGGAAGAAGGAAAGGGAAATGACCATTATGGCAGTGTATTATTATTATTTTGATGAAATAGTGTAGTGAGAATCAGATGACTGAGCAATGCTATACACCCAGATAACCTGCTTTTCCACGGATTTTCCAGCCATATTTTCAACTTCTTGACAATACAACTTACAGATGATCAGATATGTTTTTAAACGTTTCATTAAATGTTCAAAGCAGAAGATTTCCCCAACTTCCAGAGCAACTGTGCACCTTCTCACCAATAATGATAGTGGAAGCAATAAAAACAAAAAGGAAGGTTAAAAGGTTAGTGCCATCCAGGTTAGTGCAATAGTAACTGCACACTCTTGTTTATATTCCCTACTCAAACCATATTTACATCATATGTTTTTTCTCTTGGTCATCCACACCCACTTTGCAGTAGAGAACCACAGCGCTAAAGGTTTACTTAAGCTTTCTGTTAGGCTGAAAAAAAGCAAAAAGTAAAAACAGAAACAAACCCAAAAAGCAAACAAACAAGAAAGTCCTCCTGAATTCCAGGTTTTATTTAACTGGACTCTTATGAGAATTTGAATAACAGATGTCATCAATTAGCAAAATGTAAAAATTTTTACCTCACTAGTCATGAATATCACAATGTATAAGGAGAATGCACAATTTTAGCCTGCACCACTATTGAAGGAGAGCGAGCACATAGGAGAATGTGCACAAGTTAAATGTAATTGCATGCCAGTGGTCATTGCATTTCTACAAGGGCATGCATGATGGCCTTAGTGCATATGGACAGACTCATGCATAATGCATGCCCAGTAGTCACTGTAGATCTCATTGAATAAGGCCAAAATGAATGCTAATTGCAATGGCAGACTGGCCACTGTGTCCTTCCTTCTAAATTGTGTGACAACCAAATGTTGGGCCATTTCTTTATACTGTTCTGTCTGTAACAAGACTTATTTTTTTAGCAGCTAAAAGGTTGTGACTCTTTTTTTTTTTTTCTTCTTCTCAGATGTCGTTCTTTTTTCTGTAAAAATATATTAATGTGAAGTGTGCCATTTTCTCCCATTTCCCATTTCTCTGCTTAAGATATCTTCTTACAAATAACTTCTTGCAGTAATAAGAGTTCTTCTTTAGCCTCTTCGTAAGCTGTGTTTAAGTTCAGTCCCCCGTCCTTGTCCACATATGCTGAGTTTAATTAAAACCCAGAAAGACGGAGGTAAAATTCACATAATCTACTTTGGAGTACCATGTTGGACACAGTCATAAGTCATAACAAAAAAAAGAACAAAAATCCTCAATAAAATACAGATATTAAATAAAATGCTTCCTGTGTTTTTGTGTCCTGCAGATGTATTTTGTCATCAAAACCCCCAAAACAATAAAAACAACAAAGTCTCTGCTTGAAACAGACTACCACTACTTGAAACACTGGCAGTTGCAATCTGTAGACATACCATTTGACCTCACTGGTCATATAATAGAACATTTAACTACTAGCAGACAAAGGCATTTACTCTCATTCACTCACGTTATTTAACAATAAGCAAGCCCAAAGCTCCATTATATCTTGTTCTGACAGATCCAAGTGGTTACTAATGAGACTGAGTAATGCATGCATTCTCCATTAGAAGCATCACTGGGTGGAAAAAAAAAAAAAAAAAAAAAAAAAAAACCTTCTAAAGGTTAAGTCAACACTCAATAGCTCCCAGCCCTCTTCTCCTACTTAATACATTTCCTATGCTGACTTAATGAACCACACAAAGCCTTTCTGGTTTTTCATCAGATGAGGAGGAGAAGGATGGAGGACGGCTGGGGGGGCTGCAGTGGTGGTGGAGGTAGAGGGGTGTATGAAATGGTAATAAGGGCAGACAGACAGAGAGATGGAGGAAGAACCCTGAGTTAAGCAGAGGATGAAGCAGCACCTACCTGGAGGTGTGTGATCTCATTAAAGCCAAATTGGTATATGCCAATAAATCCTAGGCACTTGTGATCTGGAATTATTGCACACACACACATACAGTGCATGCACACAAATGTTCCCCATGAAAAGCATTATTAATATTGCTAAATTATCCAAAATGGATGGAAAAGTAATAAATATTATAATGAGAAATAATAGACCCATGGAGGATATGGTCACAGCAGTGGTCGGTTAACACTAAAACAAACATCTCCAGGGTTGACGAGTAATTACGGTGCACACAGGGAGTCATTAAAGCTTCATCAAACAGGGAAAGAAAGGCATAGGGTGAGTGTAACATCATGACAATTGTCTCAATAAATCAATCTGGTGTGGAGAAGAAAGGGATAATTGCATGTGATGACAGTACAAGTTCGATTGCTGCATAAGTAGTGCCACTCACTCTAAGGTTTGATTGGTACCTTGGGTTTAAAAACAGTGTATAAGACCATAATTACACCTTTATCCATTTGTTTTTTGTTTTTGTTTTTTATCATTTAAATCTGTACATGAACGGACAAGCATAATTGCTGTTTCATTTGTACCGTTGCCACTTTGATTGCTTGCAGTCAGATGTTTAACTCAAACAAAACCTCAGAATTTTTTTTTTTTTTTTTTTTTTTTTTTTTGGGAGCCGCATGTCCCGGAGGCCCCTGAGGCTCACAGGACGCAATATGTGTGTGAGAGAGAGAGCAAGAGAGAAAGAGTAGGAGGATAGGCAGGCATGTGTGTTGTTTGTGTGTGCTGGCTGGCAGAGTCCCCTTGAGGCTCTACTGTAAAGCTATCATCAGTGGTGGTGTCAGGGATTTGTTGCTTGTCACTGAGTGAGAGAGGGAGTCCTGGCAGTAACTCTGGGAAATAACTGCTTATAGAGAGAGAGAGTCTTGTTACACAGTTTGTGTGAGTGTAGATGTGTGCAAAAGAGAGCAAGCAGGCGAGCGAGAGAGAGAGAGCGCGAGAGAGAAGGATAGAGAATAAGTGGGAGGAATTTGTGTCTATTTTCTCCACATGGTATCAGGAGATCTATGTGTGTGTATGCAGGTGGGCTGTAGGTCAATCACACGGCCTATGTTTCCTTGTGCCAGCTTTTATGTGGAAGCCTTAGGCTCTTGGTCCATGTGAACTCTTGTTCACAAATGTTGTGTATCCATGTGTCCATATGCTGTTGTAGCAGTGTGATACCTGTGCCTTTGTGTGTATTACCTTTGAAATTTAGAAATAGACATGATTAAAAACATAGCTTCAGTCACTGATAATATGGAGTCTCTTCTTGCTATCAGCTTGCTACTATGCCCACGTCTTAGTATGTGCAGTCTTTGCTGAGATGGATGTTGACTTCTAACCGAACTTTCCCTCAAGGCAGAAGGCCAGCAGCAGCAAAGCTCTGCTGTCAGGTAAATACATGTATCTTCAAAAAAAAAAAGAAGACGAAAAAAAGAAGCTCCTCAGGAATGATGAATGGAGAGCTCATTTTCTCATTGACAATCATGTTTTTTTGAAATTGAACATTGGCGGATGACCAGGTTTCAAGGGCTCGAGGGCCATGAAATTCACTCAACTCATAAATGATCATGTCAACATTCAAATGTAGGAAGAAAAAGGAAGACGGGGTAAACTGCTGCTACATGGTTTCCATCTGACTGCAGCTGCTAAATTCACAGGAGCATTGTGGCCTATCTCTAGGGCCCACAGAGACTGAAAGACAGTTCCTATTACTGTCAGTCCAATTACCGGGTACAGCACAGCCACTGCTGTCAACACCAAACCAGTCGTGGTATGTATTGGCATCTTTTCTCTCGTGTATAGCCATACATTCTTGGCAGGGAATCTTGTAAAAAAAAAGTTGTTTTCAGTTATTGTAATATTTTGTTGTTAAATCAGCCATTAGGTGAAGAACACCTACAGTCCAGTACATATGAATCAGTCTGCTTTAGGATGCATACAATGGGAACAATTAAAATTAGTGAAAAAAAGCCTTATGATACAATAGAAAAAAATCCATCACATATATACATATACAGATCTAGAAGTGGGGGATGTGAAGTGGTATAAATATTGAAACACTCTCCATTACAGAAGACAGTGCTCTTCGTTGAGTGTGGCTGCCGAGCTAGTGTTGCACCACATGGAGACTAAAAAGGCCCAGCCCCATCTGGTCTTGGTTCAGTCTGGTTTGCTGCAAAATGGTGCCAATACAAATAGCTGAGCTTGATGTTTGTTTGCATAAATTGTTTTGAAAGGCTTCACCAAGAGTTTTTTGGGTGGATTACGGGAGGGGAAGTTGGGGAGCCAGCCATGGTGAAATAATCCTCACTGAGCTGACAGTTAGATTTGCTCTTCTTTAAGAATAAAAATAAATAAATAAATAAAGATTGTTTTGGATTTTTCTTTTCTGTTCCCGGCAGTGACTTTGGGCTGTGAACTTTTCAGTGGCTGTGAGTGCATAAAATGTGGGTGTATGGTGATGGAGAATGATGAACTTCTCTCTTTTCTCTCATAACATAGCATGTGTCAATTTTGATAACATCAGTGTTGCATTTAACACATGCTTTACGTTCAGCTGGAAGTTCAGAGACCCAGTGCAATGCAGGGAAATGTCTCTCTTCCTAAAACTCTTGCATATCCTCTTTGATTTTACTCCCATAGGTCAAGGAAACACCAATAGAAGGGTTAAAGCAAAGCTGTGTAGTGAGGTGATTTATTCTTGTATTGCACAGATAAAAACATGTTCCTGGTGAGAGATTTTTCTTTGTTTGTTCTGATTGCCCCACCTGGCAAAAAGACAGCAATCAGCTGGAAGTCATCATTAGTAAGTAACTTTGTTTTTGGTAGAGGTATATAAAAATCTTTAAAAAAAAAATTAGTTTCATGTCCAGGTAAGTGTGCTAAGTCAGCACTAACTGGTACCAGATCAGTTTCTGCGTAGATGCCCAAGTCTCAGCTAGAGCTGAGATGGAAATCATAGTTTTACCAGTGAGAGTTCAGCTGTTTGAGCCCTCTGTTTTTAAATTGCTACTTACTTAGTGGAGGTCTCTTCATGGTTGGCGCCCAACTAAATCCAGATGCAGCTAAAATGTTCTAATTTTTTCCTGCAGCATTTGTCTTTGTCTTCAGCCACATTGTGTCAGATTGCAGAGCTAATGATGTGTATTATTGCATTTGTGGACCAAAATCTGAAATCCATTGAAGGTTTTGGCTTGACAAACATTAGGGTTTCACAGACTCTGTACTGTATAAAAACAATATGACAAGCACTTCTTCCCTTAACTGAGGACTGCAATGTGAATCATATACTATCTTTTTTTTTTTTTGTGGGGATTTTATTGCATCTGAAAATTAAACTAAATATTCCCTGATGGAAGCAGAGGAAACTGAAAATCCTGTGTATATTTAGCAGGAAACACAAGTTCACACAACTCATCCAGTTTGATGTTTTGCTTTTTGCTTCCTAAAATTTCAGCCTCATCAGTTGGATTTTCATTCTCACATGGTTATTCCATTTCATTTCCCTCCCCTCAATTCAAACTCTATGAGCAAACCTGAGAAAAGAAGAAAGGGTGAAAAGAAAGAAAGAATGGGGCTCCCTCAGCTTCATTCCATCCAACTTAAAGCAGATGTTATACGGTTGCCAACATCAAAAGAGTCTGTTAAATGTGGAGAAGATGAAATCATATACCTTTTCGCTTGGTCAAGTAAAATAGCTTTGTATGTGGCTGTTGAATGTACCCTGACCTTGGCCTCACTGGAAATACGTCATCAGATTACAACAAAAAGAAAAAAAGAAAAGAAAAAAGATTCTCATGTTTCAGTTTTAAGTTGTTAAGGCTAATTTCTGATTTGCTGATTGTCAAGCTTACTTTGGAGAACACAAGGTCTGAACACTGGATCAGATGTCCACAGATCCCCCTTTTCTGGACTAACTCGGACATATCTTAATAGGAGCCAGTGTCCTTGAAATATAACTTGGCTCCTTTTTATATCCTCTCCCCCTGCTCCGTTCAAGATGTTTTCCATTTTGAAGCTGGGATGTCCACATTGTCAACATGCCTTCTACTTATTTCAAGGATATTTATTCAGAGGATGATAAGGAGTAAAATATGGAAAGGAAAGTGGTGCGTGAGGCAAAGTGGGGCGTCAAGGCATTCCTTTTAAATATATGGTGAATGAGGGTCCTTCAACAAGTGTTGTGTTTACATTGCTTGTGGGAAAACAAATCGGCTCCGGCTGTGTCTAGGGGGGCTGTAACACAGCTCTTTGGTAGGAAGCACAACTTAAATTCCAAGCAGCAGCAGCAGCAAGCGCAGCACTGTCACCCCAAGGTGTTGAGAGCAAATATACAGTGCTAGCTCTAGGCTAAATAGGGGAAAGAACACAGAGAAATTGAAATGTACATCAGCGACAAAATAGAGCAGTGGCTTTACCTAGGAGCAGCAAAAATGAGAATACGTAATAACATTCACAATATCCTTTTTCATTGTGTTGTTTTATTCTAAGGTTCACAGATTATAAAACTAAAGGAAACACTTTCACCAAAACAAGGTGTAGAAACTGTTACTATGAAAATATAGGATCTTGAACCAAGGTTGCCTAGCAGGGGTTAGCTAGGTTCTTTAGTGCTTCCCAATCAAATGAGTGCTCCATCTGAGGGAAACAGTAATTATTCTGTTAATGCTGTGTATGCACTGAACGGGGAAAAAACTAAAAATCATATCTGACATTATGTTATTAGTTATGCAAATATCATTTTCATTTACACACTATAAAACAAATCATTGAATCATTTGGTTGAAAAAAAAAAGGAAGATACCTTTCATCAGGTTTTAACTTTGGGCAAGTTACAAACATTTTGTCAGAAGGGGACCAACACACATTTCAAATTTTTTTTTTTAAAGCAGATTCTCATAATCAGTTTTTTCATAATGTTGCATATGAGAACAACAGACATATCGTCACTGACTATACCTTTACAGAAACCAGTACAGAAGACAGGAGCCAATCGTTTTATTTCAGCAGTTTCAGCAGTTTGTTGCTTTGGCTTGTAAAATGTAGTGGTCCTGATAATAGCACTGATATTATACATGGTTTTACAGAAGCAACTAGGTGAGCTGAAAATGTAATGATTGACCATATATGGTTTAAAGGGGTCATTGTCATACTGTGACACAAAACCGTAAAGGCCTCCGCTAGAAAATAAATGACATACAAAAGCAAATAAACAAAAACTGCTGTGATGTTTGGCATCTTACAATCATCAGATGAAACCATGAGCCTTTTTAATGGGCTCAAATTGTTGATGTTCCTTTTTTTAACACTCTTTTTTTTTTTTTTATCCGTACTGTGTTCTGTGTGTATACATACTGCACACTGTGTACGTATAGTACGTGCTTGACCTTTGTGAGTAGGATGGCAAATGCAGTGGAAGAGTGATACCACTGTGCGGTCCACTAATCTGCACACTTAGCCCTGGCTTTGGGGCTCGCTTCGCTCCACTTCATCTGAAGCTCTCACATCACTAACGGTATTCTCACAGACTGCAACTTGTCTGCATTGACATTTTCTCATTCTCCTTCTTACTTCTCACTTTTGTCTTCCTTTTTTTTCTTATCAGCTCTTTAAGTCCTCGTCTTTGCTTCATCTATCTTATCTAAGTTCAGTCTTGGTAAGTAGCGTAGCATCCACTGTTAAACTGGATATGAAGTGCATATACTGTGCATATCCAGTTCCTCTTTCTTACTCTCTTCCACTATTGTGTCTCTGTACTTAGTCTGTCTTAACCACTGCATACATACAGAAGCACAGCAGTCCAGGTGAAGTGCATAAATTGACTCCCAAAGAGGGGGTATTTGGGGTACGATGCACTCTCTCTGGCCACAATTACATAAAAATTAATAGAGACAATTGTAAATAACATCACAAATTGTGCACATTTTCTGTTTAAATATTAAAACCAACCATTAAATACATTTGCACTCCTTTCAGTTTCCAACATGGAAAGTTTTCATCAGCATCTAATATTCTGTTGGATTTTCAGTTTAGTCATATCACTAAAGTAACACGGAAAACTTTAGTAGCATAATACTCTCACAGGGTGTTGTCATGGCCGTATCTCTAAAAAACATGGTCTTTTACTACAGTTTCTCTCCTATTCATCCTTGTCTCTGTCCTCTTCCTTCCAGCCTCCTCCAGACCTTCCTCTTTTCTTTCTCCATCGCACCTTCTCAAGCTGTCGACACGCTGGTTCGGACGCTTTCCTTCAGGAAGGAGAGGTCCATGTTCCAACCACAGCCTGATAGAGGGAGCACGATAACCCCTGAGACAAGTACTATACTGCCAGCTGACATGAAGCAGATGTCCTCCTGACCCCTTTCTCTTTGGGAACGGGAGACCAAATGAAAATACAGGGGGTACAGGAATATCAGCAGTGCTCCTCTGCTATTGTGAGGGTGTGAACTTATTGGTGCACAAATTATGGTAACATTTAGCTATCACAGTTATCACAGAGTAAAGATTACTGAACATCGGCGACAGGCAAGAATAATCTGAGAAAAAAAACATCTCCTCCAGATCAGATTTTCATGCCAAATAACAATAAAACTAAGTTATATGAGTAAAGGACACAGTGTGTAACCTGTGATGTTTTTCACAAGACAGTGATTGTATTTGCAAGAGTCCCTAATGAAGAGTGGTAGGCTCAGACACGTTTAGCGTCCCTGACAGTTAATGTCACATGTAGTTTTTGTGTGATACGGAGACCTTAGGAAATTATGTAATGCACATCCCCAAGCCTAGGTTATCACACATACAGACACACACGTGCTCACCGGTCACCCACTTGGAGAGTAAGTTGGAGTTGAGCGTACACAGAGACCTTAGAGCACTGTGACCTCATTACTATTCAGAACCAGCGGTGAGAAGACAAGTAGTGCTGCTTTCCCAGTACAGCTCACCCCCTGTGCTAGTAAATGATGTGCACGAAAATGTGGGTGTATAGGGTGGGCAGCAGCTTCCCCTGAACTCCACTCCTTGCCACTACTACCACACACACACACACACACACACACACACACACACACACACACACACACACACACACACACACACTCACTTCCTCCTGGGAGATACGGGGGCCTCTGCTTTCTGTCAGGGTGTCTTCAGCTGCAGATCCCTGGGGCCTCTCACTTGGTGGGAATATGGTCTTCTCACTCCACAGCCAACCCCCCCCCCCCCCCCCTCCCTACAGATGAAAAGGAAAACAAGACCTGAGGAAAGCACTGCAGCTCATCCTCTGCTATCGTCTCCTGCATTTTCTTTGCAATCTCAATACATTGCCCTCGTCCCCTTCTCTTATTCTCTTTTGCCTGTGATCAATAACGTTAATTGGCTCACTGAGTCAGTGGTACATTGATTGTGGTCACTAATAAAAGGGCTATTGATTGGCACTTTGTTTAACACTGGCCCATGCAGTGAGAGTTGCCCTCTAATGCTATCCTAACAGCAACCTTTTCCTGTTTGCCGGTGTTTTAATGTAATAAATTATGTCACTCAATTAAGGAGACTTTTCTTCCCTCACATTTTCTGCCCTAACAGTACAAGGACAGTTTGTAGCTCCCGAAAAGCAGACCGGCAAAGCTCCTGAGAGCTGTGAGCTCATCTTAGGGATTAGATTTGTGCTTTGTAATATGAAAACCACAATCAGATAACAGACTGATATTTACAATTCATACCCGAGTTTCATTCTTGTGTATCCAGTACATGCATACAGTGAACTGTTGCAAAGTTGGATTTTTAACACTGCATTTCAGTGTTTATTCAACAGCAGAGGAACATCAAAAACAAAACTATGTATTGTGGTTTTAGAGGCAGTTTGGGATTATTTTCTATTATTATATGATAAACACCATGCACACTAGAAATCAGATGTCTACAGTATTTTCTGTGAGCAGTACATTTTTGTACAGTATAGTTGTATACTTGCATTGGATATAGATGGAAGTTAGGTGCACCACAAGGAAATCAGACCCTGACTGTGGCCAAACAAGACTGTAAAAATGTAGCTCTTTTTATACAGTATAACTGTAATTTAGTGAAGGAGTTAAATAAACAAGATAAAACAGGACTGCAAGAGATAGTAATAATGTATATAAAAATGCAGAGGGGTCAGAGCTTGAGGCCACATTCAAAATCTGTCGTAAAGGCTAATTGAAGCCTTTCCTTTGAAGCAGCTTTCAGACAACATTTTATCTACTAAACAGAGGCTGGTTCAAGTAAATGAACTTAAAGCCATTGTTGGCCTGTTATCGATGTGTCTGTGCATCAGGTTTTCAGGAGAACGTTGCCAGCTAAGTTTGTGCTGTGATAGTGGAAAAGTGAAAGTGTGAGACTCCCAGATGTCATAATAAGTATAGGGAGGCTTTCTCAACTTCAAATAATGTTGTTGTATAACACTCCAGAGAACTTTGCAGAATCAGGATCAGTTGTATTGATGCCAAAATCAGGCAGACAAAAAAAACCCCCCAAAAAAAACAAGCTCTCTTCACTGAAAGATAGAACATAGTCATCCACATCACAGTAGATGACTAGAAACAAAAAGAATCACTGCAATAACAGAAGGGTATTATACCACAGCATATCAAACCCACAGTGAAACAAGAATATTTATATCTGGTGGTGTTTTTGACTATTTTGGTGTTGGACATCCACACCAAATCAGCTCCACCCTGCCCAGAACAAGTAGCATTCCATTCTGTAAACACATTATAAGCACTTTAGTCTCTATCTTTATGAATAAGTATTTATAGTGCAGAAGTCCATAGGAAGCCCAAATATAGCCAAACACTATCTTAAGTGTTTCATTAAGTTTTTACTTGCCAAAATTTACTACATATTGTGTATAATTCTCAGCACTGAAATGTTGCAGCCAACAAGAACATTGTTCTCTGGCTTCTGATCCAAAGGTGATTTTCCCCTTAAACTTTTAGGAGACTCGTCTCTCGTCCTGTTAGGACCTGCAGGTTAACAGGAAACAGCCCGCACAATATTCTCAACATGAACTCAATATCCAGTTTTACTGCAATTAGCTGAATGTGGTTCTTCACAGAGCAGTCCGGGAGCTTTAGTGAGTCAAAGGCAGGTCTCCTGAGTAAGAAGATGAAAACTGGAAATGGGGTTTAAGTACCTCCATGAGAGATTTAATTATCTCCATTAAATATTCAATGATCAATAGAATTTGTTTTAGCCGATCAATAGGTTGCAAGGCCTGAGAAGGACAATGTGCATAAGTTACTATTTGCATTTCAAAGCAGCTTGTGTCACATGGCCCCATTGGAAATCCATACCATTTTGTTAAGCTGTATTTCATATTTAGCTGCCTTATCCCCTTATCACTGACTGCTATTGATTCCCTTCCCTTTATTTACTGCCTGCAAACTGCCTTAGGTTTAAAATGTCAAAATGTTTTTAGGGAATCTGATATACCTCCATCAGCCTTCCTCATCTCATATTTAGCTCTGTATACCCCCCCCCCCCCCCCCCTTCTGTCTCTCTTTTTAATTCCCCTGCTGCTCTTTCCCCTCTCTTCCTACTTCACTCTCACTACTCCTCAGTAGAGTTGAAAATTAAACCTTGTCATCTTCCCACCCACTGTACAGATCTCTGCTCATTCGGGTGTGAATCTGCACATTATTCAAATAAATATCTCAGAAGTGTCAGGGGAATACTCCGTGCCACTTCAAAGACTCCCACCCACCCCCCCACCCCACCCCCCAGCTCTTTCGATGCTGCTTGTTCCTGTTGGAGTCCTATTTTGTTTACCTGAACCGGCTTTAATGGCTTGTTTTCCCCAGCACCTATCACACGTTCAAGAGCAACATTTAGCCAAGTTCAAGTGCATGCATGTTCAGGTCTCACCTGAGCTTTGATTGTTTCGCAACAGTGAGTGTGATGTCATTTATTTTTGGCCCAAAACATTGTTATTCATTGATTTTCCTTGCACTCTTTCATCCATTTTTTTTTATTATTAAGCCTTATGCTTCCTCTTTCTTTGCTTTGTGTCCCTTAGTGCAGACAAAAACAACAGTTTGCTCTGCTTTTCTTCTCCCCCACCTTTACTAATTCATGCAGGTACTTTCATCTGGTTGGATATTGTTTAAAAATGCCTAGAAGGCACAAGGTACAGACAACAGGGGCCTTATAAAAAGTGAAATACAGCTGATTGAAGGCCAAGCATACAAAATAACCCTACACTGTATACCTGGGTTACAAGTATACTAAATTTATACACTCATAGCTATCCCTGTAGCATGATACCCTGCTTTGTTACAATATACTGAGCTCTATCTGTTACTAGATGTAAAACAGTGGTGAGAATATAGTGCTTTCTGTTTAGTTACACAGGACACTATTTCTATCTGTGAGCAGACCTATCTATCACAGCAACCCTCAACCAGGAGACCACAGAGGTCAGGGAGTTAACCTTCAGAGACCTGAGGGCAGCATGAAGTACCATCAGTGCCATGAGGATACATGGCCTCAGCACTGCTGCGCAGCTGGGGGAAGGAAAATGTGGATGAAATGAATGGATGTGTATGTGCACAAGTATTTGCTTCACATCTGTAGGTGCCTCTGTGCATCTGTCTTGGCTGTGTAAAGGGTCGTGACTGATGGTAAAGATGTTGCTTTTAATAACCTCAAAGGCAGAAAGAGACACACGATGAATGGAGTATAATGCATGAGTATGCTGAAAGGTTTTCACTGATATCTGCTATCTCTATGTGATTTATGACTTCTAGGAATCACTTCAAATGTTTTAAAAACATACAAGAGACACAAATATGATGTTTAAAGATTATTACATTTTTGGGATATTATAGCTGCACACTGAACAAGTTTGCAGTTCCCCAATCATAAGGTTTCAGAGGACTGAAACCTTATGATTGGCCATGGCAACAACAGTAGGTCGGAAATGTATTCAACGTAAAACATCCATTTAGTTTTATATCCACTGTTTATAGTGGAGCTATTTACAGTGGTACCTCACCAATAAAACTCAGCTAATTGCTGGCTGCAGGTGTTTGAACCAAGCTCGCTAGCTTCAGCATCAGGTAGACCTGAGTAGACTTTAGATACTGAACGGGGGGGCAGAGCCACTAGTATCTGCTTTGTTTGTTTTTAGTTCACTTAATCTATTTATCCTCTCTTATCAGTTATCTTTTTGATTTAGCTATCTCAGATCATTCCATCTCTTTAAATTTCACTGATCTAGACCATTGCTCCTCCAAAATGCAAGGCTTCAATTTGATTATACACGCCGAAAGACATCACTCACCGCTGGCCCGGACACTTCAGCTTGTATGTTTAAATTGCTCCCAGCAGAATCCTTAATCTGGGAGGAAATCAATACGGCTTTTACTGTCACATTGGAGGGGCGGGGACCGTGTATTGATGTTCAGATGTCATTTCGGGGGGTGGGGGATTTGATGTTTCAGTCCTCTCTTCAGCGAGGCGATGGCACGATAGATCAACTGATGGTGTCTTGCTTTCTCCAGGGTTTTACTGGAGCTTGGTGCAGTTTGGAGAGAAATGTGCAGTTGAATCAAAACGTGCTGAGATTACAAAGGAAAACCAGAGGAAAAGGTTTAGGGAAAGATTCAATTGATTTTTTTGAACTGTTTGAACCGTCTGAATTAAAGCCCGATATCTTAATTGGGTTATTGTAACTGTAAGCTCCACACTCTAGCAGTATAGAAACTGCTGTCTGTCTTAATAGACAGCTTCTGCTCTGTTATGTTTTCTCTCTGTACCTTGGCTTTATAACTATTTAAAAATTATGAAGGTGTTTGGAGCACACTTGATATTTGTGGTTACACATACAGAATTCTGGTGTCATGTAATGTGTAATTCTTTATTTAGACTTTCAGACACTCATTTTTATATTTTGATACTACTGCAAGTATACCAAATGTTTCAAGTGGCATTCTTAAAATTTATTGCCACTAGTATCTCTGTATGCGCTTTAGACAAAGTGTCTAAACTTCATAAAGTTTGTAACAATCTGTATGTTTGGCCTTGTAAAAGACTGAATGAGAAAGGATTTAACCACATGGACCACTGTGCTGAAAACAGATGCTGGCTTTAGTTTGGTTGAACAGAAAATCTCTAATCTTTGATCCAGGTACAGTAATCAGCACCTCTTACTCATGC
Source organism: Archocentrus centrarchus (assembly GCF_007364275.1). NCBI lineage: Eukaryota > Metazoa > Chordata > Actinopteri > Cichliformes > Cichlidae > Archocentrus > Archocentrus centrarchus. The sequence goes on from NC_044348.1 coordinate 28,121,549, forward strand.
CTGTCATAAATGCTGAGCCCACAGAGCAGATTCTGATCAGAGATGCCAAAAAAAAGTATGGTGTTGTCACAGGTGCTGAAAACAAACGCATAAGTGATGTCACTTTTTAAGTCTCACTTCACAACAAGTGACAGTGAGGCTATTTTTCCTTCAGTATCAGTGGATTCAACATTTTCTTTATTTCGAACTGTGTACAGCAGCACTGTTTAACCTGCTTTTGAAACACAGATAGGAGTCTTGCTTCATTTAAATCTGAAGTTATTTACTTCGTGGGTAATCAGTATTGATTGTTTTTTCTCAGCCTTCTGTACCTGCTTCATCAAAGGCACTAGATAATGAGATTGCTCTGTTATTTTGTTTCACACCACATCGCCTCTCTTTCCATCTTTCTCTTGCATTTATATTTATAGATCTATCTTTTCCCCTAACTGTCAGTCCCCATCCCTCTCTGTCCCTATTCCACTGTTTCTCTCTAAGGAGTCTTGCCTCCTCCCTGACAGCTTGCGGGCCCTAGAGTCACATTTCAGGCCTGGCTGCTACTTAAAGGCCCATAATCTGCTTGGCGAATGGCTACAGTGTGGCGGCCTGAACGGAAGCAAATTATTCGCTTTAAGGACTCCTGCTGCTGTGGGACCCGGGGCTAGTGGCTGGTGCCGTTAACGTTAACACACACACAGTGTGTAAGCCATCATTATTTATTTAGCCCGTTAAGTGTTTAAAGTGGAAAGGGTCCGTCGGGATGTAGCATGGTTGATGAAATTATTCCACATATATATGGTTAAACCCTTCAGGGAGAGAGAAACATAGAAACATCAGGAGACAGAAAGATGAAGCCTTTCCTACATTTTAGATGCAAGGTCAGATCATAGGATAACAGACGGACTGTGTTAGTGTTCGTGGCTGACATGGTGATATTACAGAACTCAACATGGGAGGAATTCCCTGAGATTTATGAAGTGTTTAGATTTCCTGAGACAGTGTATGTGCATCAAACGTGAATAATATTCATCCTGTTTTTTGTGTTTGTGTTTGATACACTGTAACCAATTGGAAGCTTCACATTTCCAACTGATTTTCATTCTTTAGAAACATCTCCTCTAAAGATAAATATCAAAATCTTCCAGTGTTCACAATGTCACAGGGAGTTCTGATTGACCTTAAAGCACATGTGCTGTGTGTGTGTGTGTGTGTGTGTGTGTGTGTGTGTGTGTCTGTGCGCGCACGCACATGCATGTGCACAACTGTGTTTCTTCATCCAGGTGCATCTGCTTGATCACAGTAATCGACAGAGGGGACACCGTATTTGTTTTCTCTACATGTGTGTGGAATCAGGAGTCCCAACATAAATAAGTAATCATTGGATGCTGGCACTCCCATAACATGTTGGGCCAGTAGCACTTGCCCCCAGTAATGACACCATTAGGCTACAGGACTGAAGTATCCAGTTGAGAGTTTACCTCTGGGATTCTATGCTCTGTTTCTACCCTGCCTCACCTAATCGTGACAGTGACTGGAGGGTTTACATGTCTATTTGCAACATTGGAGCGACAGCAGCAACAGAAATGCAACTTCTTCTTTTCTTTTTTCTTTTTTTATGTGGCAACTGCAATAATCAGAGAACAAATGTAAAAACCATTACATGCATTGTACAACTAGCCAATGCTAACCTATTTAAAAAATAGACAAAATAGGCAAAATCTACAGTTTGAATGCAGCAAATGCAATGAAATTTCTGGAGAATCTTGGGTAAATTAGCATTTTTTAAAATAATAACAAATATATCACTCAGAAAGAGCAATTATTTATTAAATATTTTGAAATACGGTGATGGAAAGTAGAGACAGATAGGGAGATGAAGGGGAGGGGGGTGGTTGAACAGATTGAATGGCTAATGAAATGGGTACCTCCAGGCCTGAATAAATTCTCTGGTCTGGCGATCCCCCAGGATGCTGGCCTCCTAGGGAGATTAATGACCACTGGGCCATAGTATAATGAAGTAGTTTGCCTTGGCAATGTGCTTGTGAATTCATCACAGTGTCCACAAGTGGGCTGGCCAAGCACAACATCTTTATAAATCCCCCACACTCTTCTCTCCTGCTGCTGCTGATTTATGGTTCCGCCACCCCCAAATGGTTTGGCCCCTCTCACTAGACCCCGCCCTGGCTGACCATCACGATCCTACCAAAATCCAGGTCACTGCACTGATGGGGAAGAAATGGGAGGCTAATCAGATAATGGGAGATGAAAATGGGTGAGAGTGAGTCGGAATCTCCAGTCTCTCAAGTTGTGCTCTGCTCGTCTCAGTATCATATTCTCTTGGTTACCTGCGCACACATCTTGCAGAAGTTGCTCCATTGTGTTTTCCATGACTCTATGATACTAATTTACATTCATATTTTACTGGCAGCGCAGGTAACCCGAGGATTGCCTGTAACTGGTGAGGTGATTTAAAGCATGCTAGATCATTATAAAATTATTTCTTTGGTCTTTAGTGTTATACATTGATAGCACATACAAAACAAAACATAAATTATTCTTTTTTCTTTCATCTGAGTTCCATTTTGTTAAAAATATATGAGAAACTGGGCATTTGGGTGAGAAAAAAAAATGTGAAGCAGGTTCAGTTGATGGCAGTGACGCTTTTACTTTTCATGTAGTTTTTGCAGGTGGGAAGGTGGTGTTGGAAATTGTTCATATTAGTGCATCAGTTGCTACACCTGGTTCGATGGGTTCCCTGTGTGATGAAAATTACTTTGGGAATACTGGGAATATATGTACAAAACAGTGGCAATAAGAAAAACTTTGTAGGTGTCTTGTCCTGTCAGTTTGAATTGTTAGAAATTATTTTTACAAGCAGCATTAGAAACTAAAAGCACCTTTTTATTTTTTTCATGTGGAAGACCTTTATTAAGACCTTTGATTCTGTTGAACTGAGACTTAATTCAGCTATTTAACCTCACTAATATTAATGGGATGAACAAAGTTATAGACACCAGCCAGTATAATTCAGTAATGCCACAAACTGCAACCAAAAGTGATGATGTAAATAAATCAGCTCTCTAAAAATCTTTGTTTTTCTCAGCATATCATCCTGGACTGCAATAAGTGAATGTATATGTATACTTAAATGTTTGTGTTAATAATACGGATGTATACGCTTTGGTTTTATTGCCTGCATTCAGTTCAATAACAGATAAACTGCACAACGAATGAACAGACTTTTTCTTCTTTCAGTTCATGTTGAAAGAAAATTTGTATAATGAATTTGATTTTTTCAATACCTTCAGTCAGGATGTTCCTGGTGACAAAGTTTCAACTCAGTTAATGGGGAAAAAAATCACACTTGTTGGCTAGTATAAAAGATATCTCAATAAATAATAAAAACTTGTGAACATGATTCAGTAGACAAGGTCAAACAATGCTCGTATAGATACTTCATGTGTATCTAAGAGCCATTTAAATATGTCAATCACTTCTTCAATAAGAAAACCCATCTTTTCAGTATTGCTGAAATGTGTTACACTGTGTGCAAATTAATTTTTAGATTAATTTGACTAACCAGCAGCATTCATTCCTGGCAGACTAATCCACCTGTTCAGAATGCCATTATCAGTTGCTCCAGTCAGGTGGTTATATGCCAGTTCACCCTGGGCCTACGTAGCCTAAAGTACTGCAGAACTTTCCTACTTCCTGTAACAGAGAGAGATATGCTGCCATTGGCTAATGATTTGTCAATCACAAATAGGTTTCACAGTAAGACCCGCCCCTCACATCCGATTTTTTTTTTTCTTTAACCAAGCGGGTGACTGTGGAAATGCTCATTTCGAAGCTTCAGAACGGGAATTCAGAAACCAACAGGTGATGTCACAGAAGCTATATGTTCATCTGTTACACTGCCTGTGCTAGTGGCAGGTGGCTGCATCTATGACTAAAAAGTTTCTGAATAAGTTGTTTGCCCAGCTAGCAGGTCTGTTGCTGACCAATGAGAACAGCAACATTTTATTGTCTAGTCGACTAGTTGTGCAGATCCGTAATCTTGAATTACAGTGACTGCATGCAAATTAAGTATTACTTCTAAATTCTCAAAAAAATACGTACACCTGCGAATATTTACAACTGTAGCAAATGTTTGTAAAATGTGTTTTGTTTTTCAGCTAGTTGGCAAAGATTTCTCTTAATATATTTATGTCTGTGTGCTGATGACAGCTGTGGCCAGAGGCATTTTGTTTTTGGATTATCTGTCCCGTTATTGTGAACACATCTCTGTAATGTCTTGAGGGAATTCCTTGTTTAGTTGGAACACATATTGAAATGATAGCAGTTCATGTCCAAAAGGTCAAAGATCAACCTTAAAATGTTCTGTAAAAACAGACATTTTGACCTTACTGAGCGCCGTCATTTTGGAACAGAGAAACGGGATTTTGCATTTGATTGAATTTGGTCACGCAAATCTTTGTTGCTCACCTATTAAATTATGTCTTATATAGTGCATGAGCCTGGACAGATATAGATAGCAGAAGCAATAACCGCAAGGCAGTAATTTAGTACAAGTCAGCATACAGTACAGTGCAAAGTTATAAGTCAAAAGGAAGTTATATAAAAGGAGAATATTCTTCCTTTCTTTTTTAATTTTTACTGTAACAAAATTATATGAACAAATATCCAAATGATTTCCTATTTGGGTATGTCTGTGTTGCAAATGTATTTGTATTTGGTTTTCAAGTTTGGGTTTTGAAGCTTTGTTTTTTTTTTTTTTTAGCTCATTTGGCAACTACTTCTACAGTACTGGTCGGATTTCAGTGAAACTTGCACACATTGATCACCTAGTAGGTCTTCACTCAAACTGTGGTCAAGATCAAGGTCATGTTTGTCATTTTACTGGCACTATTCCATATTCACAAGAATTGCTGCTCCTTCTATGGTGTTGGTCAGGACTTTCTTTCTGTACTTCTCACATTACAATAACCTGGGAATTGTGATGGATCATGAGTCGGATGAGCTACTACATCATTTATGTTATGGTTTAAAATGTGGATATAAGGGCACATAACACAGTTTGTGCTTCTGACATCCTTTCTCTCACAGCAGTGATCATCACGCTTAAATTCACCTCATTGTTGTCAAGTGAGTGACTTTGTCACAAGATTTAACAGTTTATAGTATTAAAATTAAAAAAAAAAATATCACCTTGTAAAAAAAATGCTATGAACTCTGCTTGGAGGGTGAGCTCTAACTCTGTCTTTTCACCTGTACCATTCAGCTAGGCAGCACACATGAGCTGTAAAGTGAGAGACCTTCTTTTGCTTTGAACTCCCAAATTGTATTCTGCAACTCACCTGCAGCAGGTCCACATCCCCATGTCTTTCTTTTTTTTTTTTAAATTACAGTTCTGTGAAAAAATGCTCTTGTACAGCACTTTGGTCAACGTCGTTGTTTTAAATGTGCTTTATAAATAAACTTGACTTGACTTGACTTGACTTGACTTGTAACAGTACAAGTTATCATAAATGTGTGACTTAAACCCACGCTGAAACAACTGGAAGATTCACTCTTGTAATAACAAGGGAAGCTTAACAATGAGCCACACGTCAAAACTTTGTACAACCAAACTCTTATTGCAGCATGTGATGGATGCTGTGTACACCTGATATTTAATAAATGTTGGATATCTCCAGTGAATAGCTCAGCCCTTAATGCATTCCCACCAAAAGACAGGCCTGTACCCCCTATTGCTGAGACATTGCCAGCCTGTTAATGGCTGAGGACTGATGAGCCCCAATGTTGCACAACTCTGTTGGGCTCATAAACCCTGTCTACTTGATAACTGGTGCTCCATATGGAATAGTGGCAAGGAGATTAAAGAAGAACAATAAAGCACATTGAGGGATATTTAGATTAAAATGCATTTAATTGGGTTCTCGCATAACACAGTTGAGATGCGTATTCATAGAGCTGTTCTTTCTGCATGTGTCCTGTACTAAAGCTAAATGATACTGCTGTCATAGTGTTTGTAGCATAACCTGTTAAAGATTATTAATGAGTGCAATAAATCCAAATTGTATAATAGGAAGTTATGAAAAAGGGAATGTCAGACTTAAGTCTAATGAGTATTTAGTTTGTTTACCAAGACCAGTTGTTACCCTGTGCCATGCGTGCTTAGTAACTGTCAAAGGCTTTACATCTTCTTTCTTTCTTATCTACGCGCTCTTATTTTTACATATATATATATATATATATATATATATATATATATATATATATATATATATATATATATATACTTTTTTCCCTTTGTAAAAAATAAGATATACGAACATATGTTTTTTTTTTTTTTTTTTTTTTTTTTTACAAAAGAAGATACTGACTTTAATTTGTAAGACGTAGACGTCAAAGACTTGAGCTGCCATCTGAAGGTTATCCTCCTTTTACTTTTTTTCTCCTTGCTAGGATGATCCCTCATGATTGTCTGATTTAAAAAGAACAAAAACAAACAAAAAAAAACAGACGTGTGTTTGCAAGTACTTGTGTTTGTGTGCTCATATTTGCTGAGGATTGGAAGTGTAATTTATTTTTGAGGGTTACAATCCTGGACCCCCATCCTACACCTGCCTCATCTGTCCTGTATCAGACAGCTTTGTGGAGTCTCTTGGGGGGGGGGGGGGGGGCTCTGATGTAGCAGAGTTGCCTTCTATTACCCGTTTGTGTTTGTGTTAGTCTTTGTGTGGAAAATCAGACCTTTTGCTTGTGTTTATATATCTATGTGTTAACATGGGCATGTGTGTGTGTGTGTGTGTGTCTGTGCTAGTATTGATCCCCCCTCCTTTCTTATAATGAAGTGGAACTACAGCTCCATTATGAGCTGCTCTGCTATTGGCTGGAGGTAATATGAAATTAGCTAGCGTGCCGTGAGCCTGTCAGTATTGATTTCACTACCCAGATTACTTGTTACAAAAGAATAGAGCTGTCTGTGGCATAATTGAACAAGTTAACTCCTTGTCTCATAAAATGTAGGCTTGTATTGATTGTTACAGGGGAGGGCTCTGTGATATGTAGAGAGAAAGTAAGTTGTATGGGTGTTAACTGTGAAGAGGTGCTGATGCTTTCTTTTCTTTTCTTTCCGCCAGTGTCACCACGACACGTGGATCAAGGTATTTCTTGCTGAGTTGCAAGATGGCAAACAGCAAATGAGTTGTTTCGTCGGCTTCACATTACAACCCACATTTCTCTTTTCCTCCCTCTGTCATTTTTCATTTTATTTACCCCAAGATTTGTCTGAGTCTGTTTTTGAATTTATTAAAATGCGTGAAAGGTGTCAGAGCTTGACATTGTCAGAGCAGATTTACTTTAGTTTATCGTGAGTGACCGGTTTGTATGTAGAGCCGTTGCTTGAGTAGTGATGAGGAATGATGATGATGATGATGATGGCCTTTCTAGCTTACTTTTTTTTTTGGCTCTGCTGATAACGTGGAGCATGCTAGCCCTGTCTAATCACACTTGGCAGATTTGTGCCGTGGAAAGCGAGGTATTTAACAAGCGTCCCGGTCCATTAATTAAAGGCCTCCTTAAGAAAAACTGTGAGAAAGTGTGTTTAATAATTTACATGAGCTAAAGTCAGCCAGAACAGACTTTGTCAGCATAGAAAAGGAAAGATACTGTGCTTCCCTTAGCAATATACATGGGAGAGGCCAGCAGGACGGATACACAAAATCTTATATGCACACACACACACACACACACACACACTCCTCCATAGTGTAACAACCCTTTAGCCTGTAAACCCTAGCTAGCTAATTCTGAAGCAAGGTGTTTTATGAAGCCTCTGTTGAGGGCATAGTCACACGCTTATCTTGGGCAATTACAAAATAGGATCCAGTCAACAATAAAAATGGATAGTTTATTCTAATTGTCTGATGAAAGTAAGGTATGGCCCAAAAGAGGAGGTGATAAATTATTTGGTGTGTAAATGATGCTGTTGTCCCTAAAACAGGCATGGAAAGTACAGGGTTTCCCCCCCTCCAACAGGGTGAGGGGTTAATGAAATGCTCTTCCACGTGCTGATTTCCTGCACTCCACTGCTGAGTGATAAGTAGCTAACCAACGAAGCCTGTAATTACAATCTTACAGAAACCGGCCTGATCTGTATATAAATCTCACCATCCAATTACAAGATGTAATAATTCTGCACTCAGGCTGGTAATGAGGTCTAATACTAGTGCATGTGATAATCCCCTCTGGATGCGGGCTTGATCAGATGTTGGCTTTGTAATTAGACTGGCAGAAAATCATTATTTCGTGTTCGGAAAAAAAATGAGGTTGGTGGGAAGTTAATTTTCTCCCCATTCTCTGAAGCGTAGACAAGAATTTAATGATTTAATCATGATTGTTAGCTATTTTGCAATCAATTTGTAATGATTGTGTCGCAACAGAGGCTTTCAGGGAGAGGGGCCTGTAAAGATTGAAGGTGTCATTGATACGGCATGGCTCTGTCAATAGATCTATACAGTGTAGTGGTGATACTGTGGAGGAATGAATGCATATATGTGTGCATGTAAATGAATGTCTGCATGCATGTATTTAAGTTTTTTTATGTTGTTGCCACATTTGTGCATATGTGAAGGCCACTCTTAGACATCCAGTAATAGCTAACCTGATTTTTTGTTGATAAGCCTCTGCTAAAGATTATTGTCCTTAACTCATTTTTTTGTGTTAACAGCAAAGACACTCAGTGTCCTTAAAATAGTGTGTGTTGTATGTCAACAGAGAATTTTGTTTTAAAATAGCCTGTAGACTGTCCCACAAAAATAACTTTTTACTTACCTAAAATAGTCTTTTGGTTCAGCAGATTAAAGTGATTTAACAACAAAGTGGAGGTCACTGTGAATAGACAGCCAGTTGGAGCTCAGTTAGTGGCACAAAAAGGGTTAAAAGAGAGCTGTACTCAATAGTACAGAGATTTAACTTTTTTTTTTCATTTTTTTAAATGCAATTCTAGATTGTTACATTATGTCATTTTCTCATACAGTATTTCCCCTGCTTGAAAAAAATGTGCTTGTGAAGGAGGAAAGTTATCAGTGTGATCAGAATTAGTAAACTATTGAGGGAAATGTCAATAAATTTGTATTTCTGGGGTTAAAAAATATTACAACATACGTAAGTAAATGCTGAAAATAGGCACAGAATAAAAATAGTAGTTGGTTGTTTATTTTTTTGAGTTTATTTGCATATATATTTTTTTAAAAACACTTGATTTGAGAGAGGATCCTGGCTACTAACTTGTTAACTGCACCAAATAATATCCTGATATTGGTGTTTTTATTTTATTTTTTTATTACTGAATAGCAGCACGTAACACTCTCTTTTGTTAAGAATCACTGACTCTGTGTTGCCAGTACATTTTGGATAATTTAATATATGTCTTTATCTAATTTAATTTAGCGGATTTCTTTGATTATTTCGCTGATTTCTTTGGCTCAGATTGTTAAAAACTACTTGTAAAATTACTGTAGAGTTCCAGATCTCCGTTCACGTGCTTTAGTTAAGGCTTGAATGCAGTTCTTCAAAGGTTAACACTGTATTAGCAGCTTCTGCTACTGTAACTCTATGCAGTGTTTGATTGGAATACTGCCTGTTTGATCATCTGAAGCTACTTAGTTTACCAGAGCATTCACTCTGCAGTAGATTTAGGCAGCCCTGTGGGTTTGCACTTGGCTCATCTCTCCCCTAATCTCCTGGTGATTGCCGTTGAATACTTTATTGATAGGGAATTGACTCCACTCCCCCAAGCCGATTTTTTTTTTTTATAATTGATACTGTTTGAAGTTACTCCCAGTGGACCAAGCGTTCAAAGGCTGGTTGCTGTTTTGATCAATTATATTAAAGTGGAAAAAAAAAAAACTGGATTGCATCAATACTGTCTTCAGCAGTACCTTACTTGGGGGGGCAACAATATGCAGGTCTCCGTAAATGTCATAATGACTCAAATTAAGGAATTTATTAATGGATTAAGATTAAGACTGGGGTTGTATGCAGTACTATTTTTTTTTAAATACAAAAGAGATGTTGATATTCATAATCATGAATATGGTCAAATTTGATTGTACGAGTTATGATATATCAGATGGATCTTTTATGTATTTATTTTTAAATCTCTATCTGGCCAATGTCAGTCAAATTACCAATATTTTCATTGGAATGTGTGCAGCACAATTTGATATATCAATCAGTTTTCCAGCCATAGCACTCAGACCCTGTTGAATAGTATATGCACAGATAAACACACTGGCATTATTGTTATCATTGTAATTTGTACTGATATTTATTTAATAAGGTTTAGTTGTTACATTATTGCAATCATTTGAGACTTTCCAAATTCAACAGTTGGAAAGAGCTTCATAGTGTGTCCTACTGCAGTTGAGTTTTTTGTGGAAAGAAATAGAAAATAATAATAATAATAGTAATAAAAAATCTTAAGTGTCAAGGTACTGTCTCTTAAAATATGTATCAACATTGCTCTCCTTTCTCCTACTGTGGATACCTTTTAGGCAGCTTTTGTGGTTAGCCTTCATTATAGGTGCCCAGCCTCATGCCTCCAATTGCCTCCTCTGCTTGGCAGAAGGCTCCTCAGAGATGCTTGGCTGGAGCTCTGGGCCACTGGGCCTTTGGACCTCTGAGTCCTTCACTTCAGTGCATTGGCTAGAGAAAGAGGGAGCCGCTTTACACAGCCCAGCCCATTCTCTGCCCCAGTCTGCCTCAGCGTACACTCCCACCTGCTCGATACCACAGAAGAGCTTTCAAGTGCTCTTTGAAAGGGAAAAAAGCAGAAAGGAAAGAAATCAGAGACTGTGTTCTTTCAGGCGCTCAATAGCATGGCACTAGCCTCTCTTAGCTCCCATGACACCACTCTCTTGGCCTCTTCTCTGTTCTTGGCTTTTTCACTCAATTTATTTTTTAGTTGTTTTTTTTTTCCTCCTTCAGTCTTCTTTCTCTTATGGCCTCATCTTCTCTCAACTGGCTTCTTCTCCTAGGCTTTTGCCATTTTCTTCTTATTATAACTGAAGCAGTGATAAACCCGGCAGTGAAGAAACAAATAGAACAAATAAAAATATTTGTTTATTGAAATTTTTTGTACAGTCAGCTCTTGCTTGTGGTCTATGAGAATCGAATATACAGATTAAAAAAAATTACACGTGTATATTTGTGTCATTTTAGCAGTTGATGGAAAATACCTTTGTATTAAGTACCTTGCCTAGTTGTACCACAAAAATTAAATCTCCTAATGCCTGCTGTCCGCTGGCCAACACCCCCACAAGACCCAGAGCTGAAGTTAAATAAAATATTGCTGTCAGGCTATAAAGATAATTAGTCCTGTCTCATCTACTCTCTCCCTTGCAATTTAATGTGACCCTTTATGTTTTATGGATGCCAACATAAACCCCTTCACTTCTAAAATACTACACAGATATGGAGGAAGGAAGTGTATTGTAAACTAATTGCTTCATATTGGACAGACGCCACTAGAGATGACACTGTAGATTTGTGTTGATATTATTACTGGATGTGTATAAAGTGTGTCTAAAGAGCACACATACACTTATTGTAAGAGCATCTGTAACTGTACATTGTCAAAACTAATTCCCATCCCTCTGGCATCTTCATAGTTATAAAGCAGAGACGGTGCTTGGGAAAGCTGTGATTTGAAGACATAAGCCCCAGGCTCCTCATTCCACTCTGCCTCTGAACTCCCCACATACTCCCTGATACTGAGACACATTACAAAGTTCCTCCCTGTAGCTCTTCTCTTATCTTTGCCTGCTATAAAACTATCTTAGAGAAATAGGACAGGGTTAAGGTTTGAAGTAATCTGTTTCTTTTCATTCTTCCGTGAAACATATGCCCACTTTGTAACGAGGGGAAAACTAATTATAGACTTGTACAGGCAAGATAATACACTTGTAGCGATTGCTTTGTACCCAGAGCTGGGATTGTGTGTCGACAGTGTATGTGTACAGTAATGATGGCTTTATCTACCCCCAAATACCCCTCTACAAACCTACAAAGCCCTATAATTATGTTAAATACCCACAGAATGGCTGACGCACACTGGGGCACAAGCCATTGTAATATAAAGCGTCTATTAAAACTATTTTACTCTGTGATTGTGTTGGGTACGTAAGCTACTGCTTGGGCACTGTCATGCTTGACTGACAGCAGACATGCAGTCCTAACACAATCAACTCACATAAATAGATATAAAGGTTTGTTTGCCAAGGCTCATAGGATCCAGTGAGCAGTCCTTCCAGACTGTTTACACATAGGTGGATTGCTTAAAAACCTGCCACTACATATAAGATTGCATTTACATGTTAAATAATGGTTATACAACAATGATTATAGCACATGATCCTAACACTGGAGGGCAATGCAAAAAGCTTGTTTTACAGCTCCTTCTGCACTGTTACAGCTCCTGTATTACCAGTTTCATTATTAACAGTTTTAAAATATAGTGTTTTTTTTTTTTTTCTTTTCATGACTTGAGTGAAAAAGACATCTTTAGCATGCTGAGGGAGTACCAGATACTGGACATTTCTAATTCTGCTTGATTGTGCACGTACAGTATATTATACTAATTGCACATCTGTGAACAGTTCACATTTGTGTTTTTGCCTATCTTTGAACCCTGAGGTCAAGGAGAGATGAGGAGGGCTTTCTCTCACTCTCTTGCTCTCACCCATTTTCTTTCTTTTTTGTCCTTTTTTAATCCTTTTTTTTTATTTCCCACATGTGGGGAGTTAGTGCAGGGTCATCCAGCCGTAAAGCCATTTGCCAGTGAAGTGTAGGAGTGGACCAGTTGAAGGTCAGTCTGAGGCACAGACAGACAGATATGCACATAGTACATAAGGAGAATCATGCTTCCATTAGCAGTGCTTCTGTTTACCATGGGGGATACACCAGGGGTTTGATGGCATATGCTGTAGCCCCTGGCAGCCTCGTGACGGAGCACTTACCATAGAGACAGCAGGCCGAGGCCTGGTTAGGGGCCACCTAGAGGCTGTGTCCTGAGGCAATGCTACCGGGCTGGGATGGATAGTAGGGTGATGATTGGCTCTCCAGCTTGTCTACTGTTCCTATACCAACCTAAAAAGCATTTCAGATTTTACTGTGTGTATGGCCTCAGAGAGCATCAAGGGAACCCCATGGAGGACCTGTGCTTTTCCATCTTCACACCACTAAATTGTGAAGTGTTGGTGGTTTTTGTGTTGTCTTTAGGAACCTTTTGCTGTGTTACAAGTTAGAGACGGCAAATATTGAACTTGTTTCTAAATTTTTCCAGGTAAGCTATGGTTAGAAAGGCTTTTATTGTAGTTGGCCTGAGTAGCTGATTGTCTTTGAATAAAACACTAAAATAACTTTTGTTTACCTCAATTATGTTTTGATTGTCCTCTAGATTCCCTCTTGGTCTGTTAAAGTCTTTCTAAAAAAGAAATGTGTGGAACACTTTATAAATCTGTGGAAACTCTGTATCCCAATCCATATATGCATATTTAATGACTTGGTTACACAATGTCATGGTTGTGTATTATTAATAACATTGGGGTAAAAATTGGCATAGTGCAGAAATGTGTCTGTTTAATCTCTTCTTACAACATGGTGCAGCCAACCATACAGTCCAAAACCAACCTAGAAAAAAATCCAAACAAGAAAAACAATTTCTGCACTTAGTTTAAGGATGTCATAGACATTTGTATGACAGGTCCGCATATATATTTTTGATTTGGTGTAGAGAACTTCTGTGAATTCTAATGTATAGCACAAGACTGGGACATTGCTTATTAGGCACTGTACGCTTATTACGCAGCACAGCTGTAATTATCTTTGGCATCTGGATGGCGGACATCTGAGATAAGGTGGTGCAGTGCAACTTTGTTCTTGTTAGTGACTTTGAGTGGGCAATATTCCCCAGTATGGAAGATGGATAATAGGTGTGTCTTCTCTTTAGTTGGGCAGTTTCAAGACAACTTGGTGTGAAGCTGTCTTCATTAGGATCCTGTTAGACCTTGCTTCACCTGACTGACTGACAGACTGTTCGTGAGAGGCTCTATTAGGCTGCTGCACAGCTCTCTGTGGACTGCCTATTTACTGAAGTGGCCTCTCTCTCTCTTTTTCTGCCTTACTGTCTCTTTCTTGCCCCCTCTTGTTCTGTCTGGCCAGGCTAACCCCAGGAGCCCCCTTAACCCATGGTGGTTGAGAGCTGAGTCAATCAGACGCAATGATATTAAACTCCTCTCCAATGAATACCACTCACCAGTCATCAGTGAGATTGTCTGTGTCTGGCAGCTGATTAGAAGTTCCTCTCAAGCAGGTTCATTGTACTTACAGTTTCTCTGAAGAGAGTAACTATTCGATAGCCTTTTCTTCTACTTGATTACTTTAGAATGCCGCAGAGAGACTAATAATAAAATAACAGCATGGATTTCTTCAAACATTTTCGCAAAGAAAACCCCTATATATAAAATATAAATTAAATTGATTATATAGTTGTCCTGGCAAATGCTTCCTCAATGAGAATTTATTAAGATAGTCCTAAATCATCTTCATTAAATAAGTCTCTACTCAAGTTTCTTGTTTTAATTAAAAATACATATTAGATTATCTTTTCTCTGTGAGAATGGATGATTTTCTACCTGTATGCACAACACATTACGCTACCAAGCTTCCAAGTCAGTTCTTATGAAAAGACTCTAATCAAAAAGTAACCTTTTTTTTTAATTTGATTAGACCCTTATATAACAGCATTGAACATTAAACCTTTGCTTGGAGAGACTGTGAGGTCATTATCAAAGTTATGCCAGGGTAGGTTTAGATTCACTGTATTTATTTCATCTAAAGTATAGGTCTCCTTACGGGAAAAAAAAAAATCTGTAAATATCAAAAATACACAATACAACTTTGCTACATAAAAGACTCAAGACACACTGTAGGTTTGTGTAAAATTAAAATGCGTTTATTTCACATGACAATATGCATTTGAATTCATCAATGGGTTGTGGCTAAAGTAGATCTTAATTAGTTAATGTTAGCAATAACTCTGGATTACTGGAGTTCCTCCTGTCACACATTTTCAATAGAGACTAAAATGGTGTTATTGGCATTGACCTCTATACTGCTTTGCTCCTTGATACAAGAGGGAGGTGTAGGCAGGTTGGAGGATAATCTCAGGAGTATTTTGGTGTAAAGAGGTTAGCTGCCAAATGATTTGATCATGCTTGGCTGTTTAGTTTAGCAGTGAAGGATACTGCATTCAGCAGTGTCAGCCACTGAGTGCCCGTCAAACCAGGCGAGTCAATAAGTCCCACATCAGTCACTCTCATTGGCTGCAAGAGTGATGTGCCATTGGAGAGACTGAGACCAAGTTCTTCCCCTCCCTTGTCTTCACCTGTCAAGTGATATAGAGACAGCAGGGAATCAGCTTTTGCTCATAGCACATAGCTCAACCATCAGCACTCATATCAACAGGCTTTAAAACCTTTATGCTGAAAAGTGCAACACTCCTGAGCAGTTTATTACGGTGTCTCTGTCAGATAGCTGCTACATCGGGTTCTGCTGTAGTCACACAGCTGTGTTTTGCCAGCAGGACAAAGGTAGCTGGCAGCTGACAGCAGCTAAAAATATTCCACACCAAACGCAGCCTACTTGAGATCTTGTGAATTACCGTGAGGGCTGCTGTAGTACATGGGCAAGGAAAAATGAAATACTTTGCCCCAAACAGGTACAGCTTAATTTATGTATTCCACTGAAACTTTAACAAGTTTACTTCATGAAGCAAAGGTAAAGTAATATTATTACCTTCCTATGCATAATTAGAATAAAAGTATAAGTTATACCCTGATAAGCTATAATATTAAAGCTACTGGCAAGTGAATATCTCATTACATTTGCAACTGCTGAAGGGTTGAATGTATAAGGCAGCAGTTAACGGTTAAGTTCTTGAAGCTAATGTGACAAATATAAACTAGAAACAGTGCTACAACACCATACACTGCCTTATAGGACCTAAAAGTTCAGTTGTTAACATCTTGATGACAGATTATGCAGAACACCTTCAGATGTCTTGTGGAGTCCATGATTTAATAGGTCAGAGCTGTTTTAGTGGCATAAGCAGGACAGTATTGAGTTTTCCATGTTATGGCTGATTGGTTTTTAGTGAAATAATATTTCAGTACTTCTAAAGCTGAAAAGTGTAAATTAAAAACTATATCCATGCTCTCTGCGTCTCTCTGGGATGCCTTTTTCAACATTTCCTCCTTAGATCAGAGAACATGAAATATATGTGGAAAAAAAAAGAAATATGCCTCCACTCTTTTTCTTCTCCTCAAGTTGCTCCCTTTTTTCTCTGCACCTCTCCCCTAGCTCTCATCTCTGATTTTGCCTTCCACTTTATTTCTTCTTTCCCCTTGTACACTTTGCTTTGCCACATACTGTATGTGAGATAAAAGGTGAATGGTAGAAAACATTCTTTCCCCACCGACTTCCAGTACTCCTTTCTTTATTCTCTTCTTGGTGCTTAGAGTGCAGAAGAGATAGGGAAGAAGAGAGAAAGAGAGACGAGCAACAGCTAAGAACAAACAGCCGGCTGTGATAGTGAAAGCAGACGGTCAGGCCCTGGCACTACTACAGGCTTTATACTTTGCAGTGTAGTTTAGGTTCTTTGGGACCAACCATGGAAGATACCAATGGATACTTTCTTAACAGGCTTATGTAAGATGGTGTTTTATGTGGAAATAAAAGGAGTGACTGTAAAATCCCATTTTAAGACCTCATGACATAAAGAGTGAATTATGGGGCCGATGAACGGTCAGGCAAGCAACAGTTGTTGCTCTCTCTCTTTTCTCTAGTTGAGCTGCTGAGTCTACTACATATACTGCCAGCTTACTGTTCATTTTTCCTTTAATTTAACTGAATAGTAGTCACAAGCAGACATCAGTTTGTCTCAGCATCTCAACAACTGTCTTGCTCTCCTTTTTTCACGTGGACAGAGCTTTTGGAAGCAGTAGCACATTGTCCTCTTACATGGCTTATGGACTTGCTATTTCTTTAACACAACTATTTTTACGGAAGTTTTTAAGTTACGTGCTTAGGCGTGATTAATGATCACAGTGCTTGCTGACTGCATTTGAGTCCATCTGAACCTTGCTCTGATTCACCTCTTCAAGCGGGCCAAGGCACAATTCACTTTACTGCACTTGTGTGCAACTCAGAATGATCATATTCGTCAAACAAACTGCGCTTTGGGGATCAAGCATGCCAGAGTACAGTATTGATCGCCTAAAGTGAGGACACCATCTGTTTATGGTCTCGTTGTCAGTGCCAGATGCTTTTTTTACCAACAGTATATTTATTCTTCTACAAATAACAATCCCAAAACAAACAAACAAACAAACAAAAGAGAAGAATATCTACAGCAGATGAATGGTACTTAAGCAGTACTGAGAGTCATGCCCTTAAGAAATAGGAAAAAGATCCTGATACAGGACCTGCAGTTGATCCATCTACTGTTAGCAACTGATCTCAGTGGAAAGGCAGCTATTAAGAAGTCATTCTTAAGGAAGGGAAACAGGGAGAAAAGACCGAGGCATGCCAAATTACACAACTGGAACTGGAGTGAAAATCCATGCCAGCAGGCCTCATGGAGTGATAAATCCAAATTTGAAATTTTTGATTCAATATGTATGGAGGAGGTGAGGCGAGAGGTACAGTGAGTATCTGCAGTCATCTGTAAAAAGATGATGCAGGCTCTGTAATGATTTGGGGTTAAATTTTAGGCAATGGTGTTGGGCATCATGTCCAAATTAATTGGATTGTGGATGCAGAAAAGTACAGTCAGATTTTCATCCAAAATGCAGTACCAACTGGAAAGCATCCGATTGACAACAGCTTCATTTTTTTGTTAGCATTGACACTGATCACAAATATGCTGCCAATGCAGTAAAAGCATACACCAAAAGTATTCACTCACCCATCCAGATCATTGAATTCAGGTGTTCCAATAACTTCCATGGCCATAGGTGTATAAAACCAAGCACCTAGGCATGCAGACTGCTTCTACATACATTTGTGAAAGAATGGGAGCTCACTGAATTCCAGCGTGGTACTGTGATAGGATGTCACCTGTGCAATAAGTCCAGTCATGAAATTTCCTCAATACCAAATATTCCACAGTCAACTATTAGTGGTATTATAACAAAGTGGAAGTGATTGTGAACGATAGCAACTCTAGGCCAAGTAAAATGACAGAGTGGGGTCAGTGGGGTCAGTGGATGCTGAGGTGCATAGTGCGCTGAGATCATTACCTTTCTGCAGAGTCAGTCGGTATAGAACTCCAAAGTTCATGTGGCCTTCAGATTAGCTCAAGAACAGTGCATAGAGAGCTTCATGGAATGGGTTTCCATGGCCGAGCAGTTGCATCCAATCCTTACATCATCAAGCACAATGCAGAGTGTTGGATGCAGTGGTGTAAAGCACGCAGTCACTGGACTCTAGAGCAGTGGAGACGTGTTCTCTGGAGTGACGAACCAAGCTTCTCCATCTGGAAATCTGATGGAGGAGTCTGGGTTTGGCAGTTGTCAGGAGAACGGTACTTGTCTGGCTGCATTGTGCCAAATGTCAAGTTTGGTGGAATTTGGTGGGATTATGGTGCAGGGTTGTTTTTCAGGAGCTGAGGTTGGCCCCTTAATTCCAGTGAAAAGAACTCTTAATGCTTCAGCATACCAAGACATTTTGGACAATTTCATGTTTCCAACTTTGTGGGAACAATTTCGGGATGGCCTCTTCCTGTTTCAACTTAACTGTGCACCAGTGCACAAGGCAAGATACATAAAGACATGGATGAGTGAGTTTGGTGTGGAAAAATATGACTGGCCTGCACAGAGTCCTGACCTCAACCCGACACAAATGCACTTCTGGAAGAATGGTCAGAAATTCCCATAAATGAATTTATGGGTGAATACTTTTGGCAATATAGTGTACTTGAATAGAAAATGTAAATAAAGGAATGCGCAGAATGATTAATATATTATTATTAGATAAATATATTTATTATCCAGTGCTTCACAAGACATTTCTAGTTGAGATTTGCTGATTACAGGTAAGTTTGATAGTCTAAAAACCATAATGATACCCTAATAGGTAATGATTATTCATATTATTGCTGGATGTGTAGCTGGCATAGCCGAATCAGTGGAATACATCATAGTGTGATGTGAATCTTTGATGTATTTTCCCACTTTGCTGCTTTCTGCTAACTTATTTAAAGACAGATAATTTTCTGGTGTAAATACATTGGATTACTTTAGCCTTAACCTTCCTTTTATTACTGCTACAACACTGTACCTGTGCTAAGTCTCATCATCTCAGTGTAGCTTAAATTCAGACTTTACAGTGCAGTAATGATATGCTATTTTCTATGCAGTCAGCTTTCCTGACTGTATCCTAAATGGAGGTTAACAAGGTGGGTGTAATGCAGTTCACTGCACATATTTGTTGTTGGTACTATAAGAAAGAGAGAAGAGAAGAAAAAAAATAGTAAGCGTTTTTGATATTTTCACAAACTGTTGCATCAACTAAGACCATATTATGGTCTGAGCTTGAAACTCCCCATCTAGATGCTAAACACATGGTTGTGCTATTTTATTCCCAAAAATTCAATGTTGTATAATTTTGTGGTGGAACAGTGCAACTGTTACAGCTTAGATTTGGTGTAACAGAACCACGAACTATCTTTTCTGTTGTGCTCTGCTTTTTGAATATATGACCGCTTATTGTAACTAAAACATTGTACCCTCTTAATTCTCAGTTTATTTCAACAATAAATTCCTGGGCAATATTTTTTTTCCAGATATTTTCCAGATGTTTTGCATTTGGTCTTTGTAGTATTACTAGGAAAAATGGGAGTACACTGTCCATGTGGCAGAAGTTAGAATTCACTGTTTTTGTGCCCAAAAAAACAAAATACCAAAAAGTGTTTTTTTAAATCATTTTTCCTGGTGATGCCAAACATTTTTAAAGCCTCCTCACATACTTTAATTAATCAATTGTACCTGCTTGTTAATGAAACTTTAGTTCCTCCATTACAGTAATTGATTAAGGAGCAAAAACTTAGACTGACTTTGACTTAAACAGACAAAACAAAACAAAACAAAAAAACTTCCATAGTTGAAACCATTATCCCAAAATGGGGTGAGTGTGTAACAAGACTTCTGTGTAGGGATAGAAGTGCAAATTGTCTTGATGTATAATTCTGGTTTGTGACAGTCCCAGGTGAGCCTGTTCTGTAGATACAAGAGAATAAAACCTCTTAGACAGACCCCATCTTGTGGTGACAGAGTCAATTACATTTACCTTTATATTCTCAAACCTTCAGTCTCTCACAAACTACAGCTATAGCCTGTTGTTGGGAGTAAGTCTAATTTTGCTTTCAGTTACTTAAATGATTATGAAGGCAACATAATTGAGATTATTGTGACACATTCTGATTCATAGGGATGTGCTTGTTTTTTTTCCACAACTTTTCTTGGCCTTTGCCCTTAATTTTTAATTCAATTTACATTTATCTATTTAGTTAGTTGGAATATAATTAACTTTAAGGGAATTGCATAGTTTAAAAGACATTTATTTAAAGGTAATTTATAGATTATGTTTGCAAGGTCAGTGAGTAATTGGATTACATAATCTAGATCTATGATCTATGATTTTTGCTAAAATTAAGCAGGCTTACCCCCCAACCTGTGCCAGCTTGCTGATTTTTTTTTTTTTTTTTTTTTTTTTTTTTTTTTTACAGCCTGTGGTCAGAGTAATTTAATAAATAACAGTGATGTCACAGTCATTTCTGCTTTCTTTTGTTCTTGTCCCTGAGAGACATATTTGCACATCCAATTTGCTTAGGTAATAATGTTTGACAGTTACACTACAAAGTATCTTAAAGTTAATACTAATGCAGTAACATGGTTTTGGTGAGAAGAAACCTGCCTCATTTCAGCATATAGCTACTTTAAAAAAAAACAAACAAAAAGAAAACAAATGAATCCATAATATTTAAATTCCAATCATTTCCAGTTTTTTACTCCAAGAATTACCTGAAAGTGATTTTTATTCCTACCACAGATAAATTACAGTTATAATGTTGTACATTCACTCTTAACACTCTAAAGTACATTTAAATGGTTTCCTTGTTTGGACTCATGGTTAAGCTCTGCAGTGCAGGGAAATATATCTGCTATCACTTATGACACACACATGCTCATACTTGGTGGTACTTTGAGGTTCCAATAACAGACAGTTATTTTTGCTGCTGTTGGTGGCAGGAGAAAGATGACGATGTTCAGCGAGTCAGTCCAAATGTTCACATATACCACTGCCAGATGTTAAAACTTTGGATCCAAATTTAGGATCCCCGGAAACCATTTCTTTTAAGACCGTCAGCTTGCTGTATGTTGTTACCAACTTTTCTGTGAGCACTTCTGTCCTTGTAAGAACTGAGAGCCAATTTGGCATAAAATTGGTTCTGGTTGTTCATTGTCCACAGGGGTCCTTTTCATTAAGTTAGTTCTGCACTAGTTGGTTGAAGCAGTGCATCATTCTTGGAAGTTTGCTCTTCTTCCTGGTTGTTCCGGTGTGATTTGAATTGCTATTAGTAACTTGCTTCACTTGATCTTATAGGATAATGTAAAGTGCCCAGTTAGATGTTAGAACACTGAATGCCACAGTGTGTGTTGCGGTTTGCGATGTCAGAGGTTAAACAGCAAGATCAGGCACTTACAGCAAGAGATCCAAGGAAACTTCCTGGCAGCCTTTTTATTACCTGTACCTCCTTTGGGATATCTTTCCACATCAGTATTCAGGTCCACTACCTCAGATTGTTCTCATTCCATCCACCCCTGGATTTATTTTCATACTATGGGGGTATGATAGCCACTTAATAATTCATATTTAGAGTGTATACCCATGCACTGAGAAATTCTGATTCATCCTCTTGAGTAGCTGCCCACCCTCTTGCATCATTTAAGCCTTCAAGTTTTAGCTATGGCTTATTCGCTCAGTCTGTGCAATGCTCTTTGGAGTAGAGCTGTCAAAATTTTTAGCGTAAGAGAGAAGTTTGTGCGGGTGGACACGGGTGTCTGTTTTCTTTTAGTCAGCATGCTTCTTTAAAGAGCAACAAAGGTCCAAGCAAACCCATTCTGAGATCACCTTCTGTTTGAAGACTCTGGCTGTAGACCAGCAGAATAATGTGCCGTTTCAAATCTGATTGAATAACTAGCATAAATAATCTGCAGTCACATTGCAGCACTAATGCGGATGCACAGACAGCCAATAAGCTTAAGAATAACTAGAACTAAACGTAGTACAAAAAGTAAGGAAATTTGTGTTTGGTCAGTTATTTTTTGTTATACAGGTAATGAAATGAGACGTATTGCCAATTTAACAATTTATGCATTTAACAAACAGAGGCCTCGCGCATGTAGCATGTGGAAGAACCATACTTAGCCACAACAGCCTGGCACCTCTTCCTCATGCTTGTCACCAGCTTGGTCACACACTGCTGTGGGATGGCATCCCATTCTTCAATCTAATAAATGGCACCGAACAAGAGTCAATAGCAGAATCAGCTCTTTGGCACTGGCATAGAAGATTTGGTGAGTTTTTCATGGGCACAACCCACATAGTCAACTCTGCTGCTCAACCCACAAATGCATTTTCCTTATAAATGTGGCACCATTTAAGCAGAAATAAACAGGCTTTCCAATGGTGTAAGATTTATTGCCAAGAAGTATTGTTACAACAAAGAAATAATCAACCAAACACAAATGTCCTTACTTTTTGTGCCACGTTTATTCTAAAATTGAGTAGACCAACAGAGGAACTTTTGGAGTTATGTAAAGAACGCACGTGTCACCTGGCTGCTTCATTGTTGCATGTTATGTCCTGATCCAAGCATCGTGTTGGTTTTGGTTACATGTGAACATAGAACTTTCACATCATTCATTCACAAATGTTATGAGAAATGGTGTACAACTTTGTGTGATCTTGGTTTCTTAATATTTTCTGCATCTGTACTTTTTTGCAGACATTTAGACAACATATTTGCTGCAAATATTTGTCAACAAATTAGGAAGCTCTCAGAGTTAAAGTATTGAATGGCTAATTAAAATTACTACTAATAATTAGTAGTAACTAATTATTACTTCCAGAATGGTGTATACTGTTGATTTATAATAATTTTCAAGCCTGCGAAATAGCTGTAGGTGGAGTGCTCTTCATGCTTCGCTCTTTACACTAAAAATGATATTCATCTTTTTTTCTCTTTCATGTCAGAGAGAAAAAAAAAGATAAATATAGTTTTATATGAACCAAAATAAATGGGTGGGTTCCAAAATGCAAAGAACAACAAGCCACAGAGGAAGATGCAGCCTGCACAAGCCGCATACAAACGGGCCCCATTTGCCTTGGACATAGATGCCACACTGGGAAAGAAAAATGCTACTCACACTGCCACAATAAGTAGAGTTGAAAGCGAGTGGTTTCACTCTCTGAAACAGACCAAACTGATGTTGAATTGTAGCCTTAATTGTGACTGTAGCTATTTAGACTGATAGGTGAACAGTTCTAATGTTCATATGTTATAAGGACATGCAGAGGGTTGTCCCAAATCACACTGCAATGTCTCACACAGGCTGAGAATTTACTTGTACTGGTGGGTAATATAGCTGCATTTTAACTATGCTCCATGGGCACCTGAAATAAAGGTAATTGATAGTAATGCAAGTATAACAGAAAACAAACACACAAACAAACAAAAACTGGCTAACTTTGGATTTTTTTTGCGCTGCCTGTGTGAGCTTGAATGGTTGTCTCTCTGCCTTAGCTCTGCAGTAGACTGGCTACCTATCCAGGGTGTGTCTCACTTCTCACCCTGACAGCTGAGATAGGCTTCAGCCCCTCTGCAATCCTAAAATGGATAGGCAGTTTGATTACTCTATTTATCAGGCAATAGTCAAAACATCATGTTTTCTCTGTATGCACGATTAAACCTGTGGATTACTGAAATATCACACATTTGTAGGAAACTTAACTACATAGTGTTTACTGTATGCTTAGGTTTTTGTAATGGCTATTGTATATTGTGACTGGAATTATAAATTTATAATAATATATAGAAGTTGTTGCAATGACAAGAACTGAAATGAAAGTAAAAAGCATTTAAAATAACAGTCAGAGAACATGCAAAGACAGTTGTCTGTAGAAAAGTGTAAGTGAACATACTGTTGGAAACAAGTCTCACATTTTGCCAGCTTCCTCCATCAACAGTGATGTGACTATTCAGTGTAACAGCAGAGTCTGCTAAAAGAGGTAGAGTAGGAGGAGGCGAAGAGGTTGGGAGGCCTCCCAGGAGAGTGCTGCCCGGAGGAGGCACGATTAGGAGGTGAAGCAGTCAAACGCTCACACCAAATGTGCTGGCACGTCATGATAACCCCAGGCTGTTCTAGGGTAAGGGGACTGACAGGCAGACTCTGCTTATGGCTGGCTTCAGCTAGATTATTTATCATCTCCTATAGCCGGGCTTGTGACTGGCCCTCTACCCTCCTGCTCATTTGGAGCCTGCACACTTGCACAAGCCTTTATGCTGACACCCAGCCATGTGGTTCAACTCTCACTTGTAACCACTGAAAAACATGCAGCTTTTTACAGTTTGGTAGTTTGACTGCACTTTGGCTCCATCCTTTATATGATTTTTTTTTTTTTAATTTTATTTAAATCTAGCAGTCTATCTTTTTTAGTATACAGCTAGATTGAATTATGACAATATCCCTTCATTATTAAAGTTTTTTTTTGCACTGTATAGTTGTCCAATGAAAAAAAAGCAGAAAATGATGTGCCCACCATTTACAGGGCTGTTCCACAGTACACTAATTATAATAGAGATAAATAGCATGATAGCCTAGCAGGGCAGTGTCATAAAAAAATGCCAGAGGAAAGGAAAGTGAAATGTATTTTATTCAACTGAAAGCAACCCATATTGCTTTCACTGCCTCATGCAGGTAAAAAAGCAAACTTCAGATTTGCACCAACAACCAGCCTTTTGCTTCCTTAATCCAGCACACACATGCCCGGTGTTGGGCATGTGTGTGCTGGTGTATGTGTGTGTGTGATATGTGTTTACAGGCATTTTATTATAGTTGGAGATTATTTAATGTTGCAAAATGCAGAAGTGTTGTTGAGGATGTAGCTATGTTTTAAACTAAGTGCATTCATTCTCACAAAAACACCCACAGCTATTCACAACATGAATGACTTCAGTGAAATGGAAGAAGCACCTGGTTGCCTGCGGTAGTTATCTTTCATTTCATTCAGCAGCTTGTGACAGTTGACAAGATGGCCGTCACTATGAAAACACCTTGAGTGTTACTGCTGCTGAATACCACCTTTGTTTTTGCATTCTTCTCTTGTTGAAACACTGTTATGGTTTCCTTAGTTGATAATTAGTGAAGCAATGTCTAATTTTTTTGGAGGTTTGTTCAAATGCCTGCTGGGCCTGTAATGTGTGTGAGTGTGTGTGAGTGTATATGTGTATGAATGCATGTTCGTGCAGATCTTGACTGTAATAGTAGCTGACACCTACTTTAGTACCTTTCAAGCCCAAAGCTGCTATAATATGCCAAAGTTTTCAACTTGTGAGAGGAAGAACAATTGTCTTGGCAGAAATGGAGAAGGGTTTTGTTTTCCTGGAGATAATTTGAAGTAGGTCAAAAATGAGAGCATCATAATATGATTGCCAGGTGAATTGAATGAGGCCCATGGGCCAGGGGCCCCCTTTGTTTTTCCAGCAGCAGTGGCTAGGAGCAGTTGATGGATCTTAATTGAACACATATTTATTGTTCTAGGTTCAGCTGGAGTGTGACGGGTATGATGATGCCTCAATTAGAACCATTAACAGGATGATTGTGCTTGCCTTTCTGGAAAGTTTTTTAGCGAACAAGGAGCTTTTTTCTTTCTTTTTTTTTTGAAGCACAAGTGCCCTCCAGCCATCTGGGAAATTTGCCTCATGCTTTGACGAAAACGATGATGGTGGTTTGATTCATCAGTTGTTGTGGAGACAAAATACAAAAAACAATCCTTTTTAGTCCTTAAATGAAAAATGCCGGGATGTGTGAAACAGCCAGGATGACAAAGAAACTGCCCTTTGAGATGTCTGTTCAACAGCAAGTGACTGGACACAAAGTTATCTTCTCTCTTGTCTTCAGGGCAAAATATGAGCATTCACGACACTCATGCCAGAGTGTCAGAGCTGGTGAAGAACTTATAGCTTGTTTAAGGCTTAGAAGAGTGTTATGACCGTAGAGGCCTGTAGCAGCTGATAGGGTTGAGTGTGTCTAACCCTGTGATCTGTGTGCTAACATTGGCCTACTGGGGTAAGATCAGTTCCTCGGCTCTCAGTCTTTGTCCCCTGTGAAGGGAGGCTTACCCAAGCACCCCCTGTTTACTCTGGCCTACACAATGGCAAAGTCTAAACTCCTTTTGTAAGGTGGATTTAGGCTAGATTTACTTCAATTTGATCTACCAGGACCCTTTTTCATCAGCTTGGAGGTCTAATGCCCTTAACTGGCTTAACCTGGCTCCCTCATGATCCTAGAGTCCTCATGCCCACAGTCTCTCACCTCTTTGCCATTTCTCCTTACTCCATAACCCCCACCCAAAAACCTACCATGCACCTCACCATCAAGTCCTTTGAGAATTCTCAGTATCACTGAAGTTTGACTGTAGCAAAGCATGCCAGGGAATAGCTGATGACACCTGAAACTCTGATTTAACATACCATAAGCATACGAGGAGTCAGCATAAAATATCAGCGTGAAACACATCCAGTGTCTAAACATTGTTTGAAGCACTGCCATTCTGAGAATGAGCAGATAGACTTTTAGCACGTTTCAAATGTAAAAATTCAGGATTGCAGCCTCACAGGACAGACACTCTTTCTTTGATATTCCCGAAACTGAAGTTTAATATCCACTGTAGTGTCTTTTCTCATGAATAAAGATGAGTTGTTTTAAATCCAGGACTCAGAGGTCTCCTAGACAGGAGATAGCTCTCCCTGTAAGTGGAGGCAACTCTTTTAGAAAATATGTTTTGAAGATACATTTAAAAAATGATAAAAGTATGTATTTCAGCATACCTTTTATCACAGCTGTCAGGCATCATCATTCTCACTGCATGAGGCTAAAGCTCATCTGTGCTTTCCCCTCAAGCACTGGTATTTTCCCCCACAACTGTATTATCTCAGTTTGTAGTAATCCAAATGGACTGTCCTTTTGGAACATGTAGAACTTCCTGTTGGCTTGAACTGAGCTTCCTGGCTGACAAATCAAATGGTGAACATGACAAAATATATGGCACCGTGATACTGCCATTGCCCAGATATGTAGCCAGTCTTTACTCCTCATCTTTTGCCACAGTCAGGGGTAAGCTAAACACCAAATGGTCTCCCGTTGTTGCTATGTGCAATTTAAACCTTGCCTCCCAAATTCTGTATTCATGAGAGGAAAAAAAAAAAAAAAAATCTTTTCAAAAAGTTGTTTTGAATTGCAAATTTTCCCAGAATCAGCACCTATCAGAGCACAGTGGTGGAGAGTAAATGCGGGGACAGTGTGGTGCTTATCCCTACCCCCGTAAGCTTCCCCACATTGACATGCTGGCTGCCAGGCTGTACTGTGACATATGTGCACAAATTGTCATGGCATAATTATGTAACCTAGACCATCCAGATTATTCAAATGCACTCTGAAAGTGTCATCTTGAGTACCGGTGAGGCTCTTGGGACCTGTCACCTACTGAATTCAAAATGGTTAAATTTTGAGGATGGGTCGTTCTCTCTCTTGTTCCATCCGCTCTCTTCCCGCTCTCCCCTCGAGCTTGGCCTAATCCAGTGGCACAGCGTCACTGCAGCATCAGTGTTACCTTTGATGGGCCCGGATTAAAGCAAATCTCCATTCCTTTGGTGGATTTCAAACACTGCCTGAACAATGATGCCAGCCAGGGGTGAGTTAATGAGGCTTGCAGTGGACTGGCAAAGAGTGACTTTAAAATCAACCTGATTAGAAGCAGTGATTTTATCTCTACACCTCCCTTCTCCTTTTGCTCCTTAACTCTGTGTCTGTCTCTTCATTCCATATTTCCACCTCACTTTTTGGCACATTCCACTCTTTAATTTTTTCAAGTATTCTCATTTTTAGCTCATTTTTTTTTCCAGCTCTACTCATCTTTCTCTCTCCTCTTTCCCTCACTCCCTAGTGAGTGAGCTCTGACTTAATTAGTGGGCTGGAGTGTGAATGTGCCTTTCACAGGGTGTTAATGAAAAGCTTTGCGCTTTCCCTTTCAGTGTATTAGTGACTGACTCCACACCCTCCCCTCCACCCTCCTCCAGCCTTTTTGCCAGCCTCCTCTCTTCCACCTCATTCGCCTCCCTGCACTTCTCGTCATCCCTTTCTGACCAGAGGGAGGTGTTATTACAGGGACTGTTGACTCTGCGGCTTTAGGTTTTGGGTCTCTGTTGTACTGAGCTGATAGCTTAATTAAACATGCAAATCGGATCTATCGAACACGTCTTAACAACCGTTCTCTGTGTAGCTGTTATGTCGTGTCAGACGGTCTTTCTTTGTGTTTGAGCCCTTTTTTTTTAAGTCTAATTATACAATACCAACTCATGTGAACATGCTGTTCCACCTCAAGGTGAATTAACTTTAACATATACCTGATTGATTTTGGTGAATCAGTATATACACAGCTGTGCTGTTCCGCGGTGAATGGGCACACATCAAAATCAATTATTAATCATTTTGCTTTCAGTATTTCTTTGTTTAAATTGCCATTGTTCTTCTTTCCCTTACTGACACAGGGGTGGTTGCATAAAAAAATGAGGTTAGTCTCCACTGGTGGATGAGTGAACCGATCTCAGGGAGAGGATGAATGCGAGTTATAGGAACAATGTCACAGGGATGGTAGATAAGAGATAGTAGGTAAGTATTTTGGGGTGAGCCAGTCAACATGGAAAAAACTGTGTTCAGTGTTTATCATAACTGGGGCCAAAGAGCATAACAAGTCAAACTGGTAGTCTGCCAACAAGATCCACACGTCTTCTCTGTTCAGTCCATTGATGTGTTGATATCTGCTGGGACAAATGTCATTCGGTACTCCAGCAAGAAACTATGGAAGAAGGCTGCTTGTATCTTACATACATGAACATACACGAACAGTTAGCTGACTAACACGTCCACAAGTCTTTACTGAATCCTAGTTTTTTTTTCTTCATTTTCTAGATATTTTCTTGATACTTTCTAGCTCAGTGAGAGGGGACTGCTGTTGCTGTCAGCCAGAGCTACTGACACCTGGCTGAGCAGTATCTCAGACAGAGCATTTATCAGTTAACAGTCATAATTACTAATAATTTGTTTAACCAACTAATATTTAATCTGCTGACTAGCAAATGTAGCAAGCATTTCTGTTTTTTAATTGCACATCTCATGCCACAACAATTTGGGCACCCATTGGCTGTCTGTGATGACTTAGTCTCTGTTCATGTGCTAGCCATGGTTTATGATTGCAGGTAAAAGAAAAACAAAAGCTAAAATCATCATCAGATAATAACCGATGGCTTTGAGATTGCATTTTGGCAAATGAATCCCCCTTTTTACTCTTTAAATGAACTGTTCACATGTCTGTAACCAAAGCCTGTTTAAATTGGGCAACAGAACTTAGGTTACAGTTGGAAACCAGTAAGTTGTTATCAAAAATCATGCCTCTTACTGAGAGATCTTGCATATTCATATGCCTAGTTTAGAGAGCAGTGAGCGCTGGCTGCATACAGTTTCTGATCAATAGAAAAACTATCTTTGCATGTATTGCGTTTGATAATCCGTCAGTCTGTCAGTCTCTTTTATAGCTATTCTGCAATAAGCATATGCTCTTTGCAGAACAGTTATAAAAGAACAAAAACAACCAAAACACACTTGCATGGTCACAACTTTTCTCTACTGTGACTATGACAATAAAACAACAATTTTCATTATTTAGTTGATCATTAATATTGTAAAAAGTAATTATTTTCAGCATGATGGGATAACATTCAGTCATATTTTAGAGATAAACCTACAAATGTACTCATTGCCTTAGAAATAGTAAATGTAAATGAATTTTATGCAGCTACATGAGTTGAGAGCAAACACATATGATTGACATATGTTCATTGTTTCTTTCTTTTTTTAAGGCATTATAGTAGGTGAAATGGTTTAATGGTGTCAGTGTGGACACAAGTTTATAAGGCCTTATCTGTTTCTGCTGTCATCTGTCAGTCAGTTATGTTTGATGAAGCTGTCGTTTCCATAAACTGTCAAATGGTTCCTAGTCAGGGAGCACGCTAAATCCTGTGTTGCAGGGATGTATAATGATATCCCAGGGCACTATAGGATGTCCGTCTCAGTATGGTGCCAGCTTCTTGGACCCCTCGTGCTATTCTTTATGAGATCTGGCCCAGCACCATCACAAAGTTGCCAGCTGTAGCCTTTAGGCAAGGGAAAGGTTTGTAAGGCTTTGCCTTGTCACAACCCACTGAGGAAAATACAAAGCTATGACACAAAGAGCAATTTCTTGGCCATTGCTTGTCATCAAGTTAATTGAGTAAGGAGAGTGTGTTTGGAGTCTGCGGCAGAGGGTGTAGTTCTTGATTGGCAGTGGCCATGTGGGAGAAAGAATACTTATGCATGTTTGTGTGTGAGTGCATTTCCATGTGTGTATGTATATGCGTCTGGGTCTGTGTGCAGGATAATCCTGGAGAATCTCTTTCTTTGAAGGAGAACAGATGTAGATTTACATATGTGGAGGGTCCCCAGCCTGTGATGAGATTAGCTGGTTGGGATCTTTCTTCACAGCAACTGGAAGGTGCATATTTAATAAATGCCTGGAGCTAGGCTGGGGCATGCAGGGCTTGGCCCTCAGAGATCCACAGGACAAAGGCAAACGAGGCCCATGGCAGGCTGGCCCATATGGGAACAGGGTTGCTTACAGATTGCAATGGCCTTTTATTTGGTGTGGGACAAGGCTTTAAGGGTTTATATACAGAGAGGGGAGCACTTGGTGGGCCACTTCTGCATCCTCTCCACAATGAGAGGTAATAAAGGGATTTTGAGCTTGTAGTGCCTCATCTGTGTGCTTGTTTGTTCGGTGGGTACTTGTGTGTGAGAGCGAGCGCTTTGCGTGTGAGAGACGGTAAATGTGTGTAGTGTGTCCATATATTTGTAGTCTTTGCGTGTGTGTTTTGCATGTTTGAGTACTTTTGTACTTTTGCATAATGCGGTCCATCGCGCATGTCATCATATTCTAAATCGTAATATATCATTTAGGAAATCTAGAAAAACTATATAAAAAACAAAAGTTGACATTATGGTGTTTATTATAATATAACACTAACATGGTGTTGGCTGATGTATGTGAAATAATTGGCACTTATAGTAATTTCAGCTGATGAAGTCTCTCGTGATGGTTGTCTATGCATTGTCTTTCTTTTATGCCAGGTAAGGTTGTCAAGTCTTGTTTACACAAATAACAAGTAGAACAAGTGTCCTCATATTTCCCCAACTTCCCACTGGGCTGCAAAAAGCTATTTAAAAAAGAATAGCAAGAACAGCAAACCACAGTGTGTGTAAACCACAACAGACATCACAGCTTGTGTACATCTGTTATGAATTCCGACCTATTAATGGAGAAATTTTCATGCACTGATTTCAGTGAAATGTTTTGGCAAGTTGCAGTTGATAGAATTTTCAGACACAGAAACATAAGTTAGTAAGTTTTAATCCTGAAACAAAGTCACAAGTGTAGTACTTTTCTTAACAAGTATCAAGACATCTGTGAAAACTTTACTTTATCTAGCCTCATTGTTATCTTTGTCTTTTTATTCTCATGTTGCTCTATTGATTTTTTTTTTTTTTTTTCAATGAGAGCATAACAAAGATAAAAACATATCCCAGAAATCCTTAGTCTTGTTCTTAGACTATCCCAATGAGCTGTTCCTTATTCACCGGGGGAGTAGCTCATTGTTTTAAGGGATTGTAGAAGAAAGGAGTTTGGAGGAGCTTATAATTTCCATCACTTTCTCTTTTACTCTCTCTAGGTTTTTCCATTCCAGTTTATGGAGTGATTGTGCCCACTCAGGATGGTTTGATCATCTCTGTCTCACAAGGAAAGGGAAAGTGGGGTATAGTACAAGATGAGAAAAAAGAGAGACAGAATTTTTAAAAAATGCTGGACTCTCCCTGTGGTACAGTCTTCCCTGGTGCTGCCCAGCATAATTCAAATATGTGTTTAAATACGTATCATTTTACCTCTCAAAAGTAGTCACCCGGGGTAAAGTGTAGCATCAGATCATAGCTTTTCGGGCTATGACTTGTTTTACCCCAAAAGCTTTATCTCTCTCTCCTGTTTCACTTCCACATCTGGAGATGCATTAGAAAGAACAAACAACTTGCATACTGGGGGGCTGGGTTGCGGGAAAGCAAAAAGGAAGGTTCACTGTAGAGGAGGAGGAGGAGGAAGCAAGGAGTATATATGAAGAATTCAGAAGACAGTAAAGTGAGGTTTTGATGAATTTTTGGGTTAACGAATTACAGATAGAATAAAGAGGTGGGGGATAATGATGGAGAGAATGAAGAGGAAGGAGGAGACTGCCAGAGAGAGTGCATGGGAGGGCTTGATTGGAAGTGGGTATGCTGGTTGGGGGGTGGCCTGCCCAGCATTCTCAGTGGATGTGGCAGGCCTCTGTGGACCTCCTTACACAGACACCCTAGCTAATGAATCAGACCTGGTTTCTATCAGTCAGGAGAACTCCATCTCAACGTCTCTGTGCTTGCCAGAACAAAGCACAGCTACATTAATATTTTAGTGTTCTTTTTATCTCAATGCTAACACCGCTCAACACAACTTTTGTTAGGGAGGCTGTGAAAGAAAAAATATTGGGAAAGATGGAGAAGGGGAAAGTGAAAGTAAAAGAGACAGATAAAAAGATAGCGAGAAAGACTTTGTGTTCTCAGGATTTCAGCTTGTCTTGTGTAATAGTCCCACTGGTAGTGGAGTTGCTTTCTCTGTGCTGCCCAGCAGGGCATCAAAGAAAAAACCTGATAACCAAACTACTGAACACACAGTAGAAACATTTGAATGAGTCCAATACAGGCAAACCTGTCAGTATGATTGCATTCGAGCCAGATACAATGCTTGTCTGATATCTAAACTCCAGTTCTTGTCAGTGCTGATATTTACATGGTTTTCATTCAGTAGTAATGCAGTAGTTATTCTAAGCAGTACACATAGCTGTAATTTGTCTGAAACTTTGGTACAAAAGTATATTGTTCTATAGTTTGATGACACTGGTGTGCGGCTCCCTGTCACTGTGATCTCTTATCTTTGTCTCCTATCTTTGCCCTATATATACCTTAGAGACAGGCACTGATACAATTGGGACACTATATCTTTCCTGATTTATCTTTACATCTTGTCACTCTCTGCATGGCTTTGCTTTGAGACTAGGGAAAGGGTATCTTTCAGATTCCCACCTGACATTTCTAAGGTTGTAACCACAGAAACATCTCATAATTTCTCCGTAATTAAATTGTCACTCTTCGCTCCTTTGGGATGCCACATTGCCCTAATAATGGAGCAAGGTAATCTATAAAGCTATTGGTAAGGCAGGGGAGACCCTTAGCATTCTTATTATAGCCATAGACATTTAACATGCCTACTCTACTGTTAATTGAAATTTATGTTTTTATTTTTTCCTAGCCCATGATAACTTTCTACAGAAACCATTTGTGACCATGTTATAGGTAACAAAAAAGTCATTACAGTTCAACATGTATTCTACACATTATAGTAATTACTGGCAACAATGGGTTTGGGCTCTTGACAGAGTTAGCTTGACAGAGAGAGATCCACAAACACAATAGGAAGGCCTTCCTAGACACCCTGTCTTAGACACATAGATTAATTGCTTCTTTGTACCCAGAAATGGAGGAGCAGTGCCTTCACCTGCGTGCTGCTTCCAGGAACAGTTGGCCCAGGGGATATGTGCAGGGGAGGAAGAGCGTTGTAGTCGTGTGTGTGTGTGTGTGTGTGTGTGTGTGTGTGTGTGTGTGTGTGTGTGTGTGTGTGTGTGTGTGTGTGTGTGTGTGTGTGTGTGGGGTGGGGGTGGGGGGCATCAAGAGAGGTTGGTGGCCTGTTTTGGGGTGTTGCATAGAGGCTGAGGTAGAATGGGTAGTGGGGTGATAGCAGGGGGGGGGGGGGTGCTGCCGTCAGGAGATCCTGGGGCAAGTGGCCGTGGGCATTCGGCTGTGAAAAGTCATTCAGAGGGAAAACACCGGGCATCCTTTATTTATTTGTGTCTGAAATATTTATCTGTCACGTGGGCCGTTTTATAATGGGCCTGTCAGTCTCCTCTGCCCACTCAAGGGTGCGGACATGTTGCCCTGAGCACTCGCTGTGGATCTCCTGTGAATAATTGGTGGAATTTCACTTTTGGGAATGTTGCACTCTGACCCTAAAGCTTGTTGTTTTTCTGCATCAAGAGAAAGGTAGAATGTTTTAAAGTATTTACCTTGGCTTGGCTTTTTCATCCGTCTCTCTCTCTCTCTCTCTCTTACTTGCACTCTCTCTCTCTCACTCACTCACTCACTCACTCACTCACTCACTCACTCACTCACTCACTCACACACACACACACACACACACACACACACACACACACACAGACTTGCTCTTTCTTTTTTTCTCTCCCTCTCTCTCTTTCTCTCTCTCCCTCGTATGTGTATCTCGTATACTATCTCATGCACACATTCAAGTTGGAAAATAAATAATTCATCCCTTTACTCCAAGATGAAAACCCAATCAAGCTGAAAATCCCTGTCTTGCGGCACCTCTGAGCTGCCAGTGCTGCCGGTTAATGTGATGCTCACTGTCCTAATGTGCCGTTGTGTCGGTGCTCAAAGTAAAGGCCTCTTCCAAAGCAACGTGCACTTCCCAGTATTAATGGGAATTCTAATCTGGTGTAATCGCCTAAATGAAAGGCTAATTTGTGCATTTCACACAAGCTGAAAAGCTGAGTGAATGACAGGAGCCGCCATCTTTCAAATTGTTTCATCACTGTTATGTCTTCAGGGAGAGGCGTGCAAGTTTGAAACCCTGTCAGGCGGATAAAGAGACTAAGCAAACAACAACAATACAAATATGTTCTGTAGAGGGCTCGTAGCAGAAGTTGGCTCTGATGAGGGGTGGGTCAGGTGGGAGTCCTTTATGACACACCGCATCTCGTCTGTTCACCAGGAATTGGCTTAGCTCATGTAGACTTTCCCAAGCTTTTTGCAAACGCAGCATACTATTTCACTGAAGTGACTGTTTGGAATTTTTTGTGACTTGTTTGAGGATATGATGGGATTTTAACCACGGCTCTGTCACTGATGTACATCTGTGCTTGTGACCCTGTGATTACTTACCTGAAGATATTGTATTCAGTTATATACAGAAAAGTGTTGACAGTCTATCTAAGCATTAATGCAGAGACACACAGGTATACCCATTACGCTTAAATATAGAACACACACATACACAAGTTATGTTCAACATATAACCACTTCTAATTTGGCAAAATAAACATAAAACATGCATACAGAAATATACGCGCACGCACACACACACACACACACACACACACACACACACACACACACACACACACACACACACACACACACACACACACACACACACACGCACGCATACACATGCACACTAAAATGCAAAGTGTGTAGTCTGAGCATGCATAATTAAGGTGTACCTTGTTTGGAGAAAGTGCATGTCGCCTCTCTATGTGCACACCACATCCCCAGAAAGATGCTTTGAATAATGAAAAGTGTCACCTATGCAAAATGCAGGAGATGAGTATGCCTGCCTGTGAATGTGCTTTGTGTGTGTTTTTGTCTGCATACTTGTATATATGTATAGCTCTGTGGTTGCATCATGCATATCCAAAAATGTGTGTGTTGGCCTCTGTGTGTGTGTGTGTGTGTGTGTGTGTGTGTGTGTGTGTGTGTGTGTGTGTGTGTGTGTGTGTGTGTGTGTGTGTGTGTGTGTGTGCGCACATCTACATTTGTGCAGACTATCAGAGGTTTCTGAAAAGGTGTCTGTCTGTGATGATGGAGAGGGAGGGCCCTTTGTCATTTAACATACTGCTACTAGGACACTGAGCCATATGTGAGTACATAGAGCTGACAGCTGAGGCCCAGTCTTCCCTTGTCCACCCTCCCACATCCTCATCCCCAACCCCCCTAGCATCCCTCCTTCTCCCCACCTATCCTCCCTGATCTTGTCCCGTGAAGCAGAGGCACAAACACAGATATGGTCCAGGACATCTGTCGGCAGCCATGTCTTCATCACAGTCTCTCTGCTGATGATAAGCTGTGATTGGGGCAGACTAGAAAGGCACTAGCACCTATGCTTCCTTGTTGATATCTTTAAGTATTTGTCCTTTAATGACCCTTAATAAAAAATAAAATAAAATAAAATTACTCATTAACCACTGCCAGTCACTCAGTCCAGAATATACCATATTGCAAGACAGATTGATTAAGCTTCAAGATCCATGTTTTGTTTTCATTGTGTCGGAAATGTAATATGTTAGTTAATCTCCCATCAGAGTTAAGCGATACAGACAACATGTTATGCTGCTCCCGTATCAACCTGTGACAAATGTATCACCTTATTTAGAATTGTTATTGCTCTGTCCTTTTTTAGCCACTGTCAAGGTGAAAATATTTGCTCAGTGTTAGTATTTTAAGCATTTCAGTTGGATCCACTGTTAGAGAAAGAAGAGTGAACCTTGTGGTAATGGATGACCAAGTCTGACGTAGTACAAGAATCATGACAATCAAACTGAGTGCATGTGTATTTTACAGGGACAAAAGCAGTGGAGATAGACTCCAGAATGATTGTGCCTTTGGTGTTCAGGGGCTTAAGTTGCCTATGAATTAGTAAAGAGGAAAAGTAGCTAATCATGTTCAAGAGTTCATTCCAACAGGGGGATACGATGAGAGGTTACATTGTGGCCAGTGCGATTGTTGTTTTGAGTCATTCTTGTGGGGATCTCTGTCACTGACATCACAGTTTTATTTAGTTATTGTCAGATATGTGGGGATTGGGACCAGAGTTCTGGAGCTCATCTAGAAGTGTTTTGTTTTTGTGTAGGATTGTTAATTTAGCAAAATCATAGCAGTAACATCTCCATATTTGACAATTGTGCATTCCTAAAATATTCCTGTAATATAATGTAATAACATGCTTTGTGCTATGATAAGTGCTGTGGCAGGTAATGAAAAAAATATCCCTACAGACCAGCTGACCAATTTAATTTTCACTTTCCTGTCTTTGTAACTCTGATTTTGTGGAATGGTCTGATGATAACCTGAATATGCCTTTCTAATGTGAACAATTTCCTCTGGGTTAAATGAGGGAATGACAGAGAGTGAGAGAGACAGTCAGGCTTCTCAATAAAATTTGGGTACGCACATTTCTTTACCTTAACTATAATGCAAGGAAGGATTATTGTAAATAGCCCTAATGTGAAAGCATTCCCACATCATTTCCAATTAATATGGATTGCAGCCTGGCTCATGCATTCAGTTAGGAAAACTGTAATTAGCAGCTGCAATGAATATCAGAGGATCTATTTAAGAAGTAATATTGCCAAGGCAGAAATGATCAATTTTGGAAATTTTGCACTTCCCTGATTTAACTTAGTACATAGTACATTGTGTGCCCTTCTGTGAAACCCACTGACAGCAGCTACCTTAAAACCCCACCCTGTAGGCATGGCCGAGACATAATATCTAATTAAGTTTCAGAGCTGCATTTTCATTTGTTAATCACTTAAGTGCTTCGAGGATAACCTGATATCCAAAGGTCTTGTCCCAGTAGCCCAAAATGTCATAATGCAATTATATGCATGATTAGCCTGACCTGTTTCTATAGCACCCTCCCTCCCTGTCTCTCGCTGCTGGAGAAGCTGACAACTGCTGGCATGTTTATTTTGATGAGATTAGGTGTGGAGGAGGCCCTGACTGTGTGCAGCAGGCATGGCACCCCCATCTGGTCACTGGCAGAACTAACGACAACCACCACCAGAAAGTGAAGAGGAGAAATGAACTGAGGGAGGAGTAGAGAACACTTGCTCATGTGGGGAAGATAATCTTTCAATCTTTTTTTTAGCCTTAGGAACTGTGGGAAAATTGTCGAAACAAATGGAAATAAATAAATAAAAATAAAACAATTTATACTTCTTAACGGATAATATGACGGTGAATTATTAATCAAATCATCTTGATCCAAGAGGTTTGGTGCTTTACTTTGTATTGCTTCACAGAACAGCAATCCTCTCTAATCTGATTGTGTTGAGATAAGACGGCTTTAGCCTCGCCATTGTGCTACTCTGATTAAAAGGGGCAGGAGACACACTGCTGTCCGTGATGGTCATGAAGAAAGGTGAAGCACACGTGCAGACTCTCAAATTCTGCAAATGCAGAAACAAATACAACCCAGCTCAGTGATTCATATTTGCAACAAAAATCCTTTAAAAATATAGGCTGACTCTTAAAATTATGGTGCTTGCAGTATGAGTGTATTTTCTCCCATACACAAACATCAGTGCACTTACATGTGTGACATAGAAAAGGATCTGACAAATCTACACATGTATTCCTTTTGTAGTGGGTATGTAAATTATAACTCTTTCACCCTCTTTTTATTATTGCTTTGTATGCCTTTCTGTATGATAATTATGTCTCTCAGTAAAGAGGTGATATAATCCTGCTGAGCAGTTTTATCAACCATGTCTTACCAGAAGTAGGCACAGATTGTCTGAGGCATTAATTCTAATTGAAATTACATTTCCACTCACACTAACAACACATACTTATAAGAAGAAACACAGTGACCCGTTCACGCTCCATATCAGAATTTTCTCGTGTCATGTATTTCATACAGTTCCTGTGAAGTTCAGCTGCTTATCCTAATTAGGTGTGATTTGACTTTGGATTTAATGGATTTGAAAGGGAATATCTGAGGAAGTGTGCATTTTGACAAAGGCAGCAGGCTTGGGATGTATAGAGCCCATGTGTCTCTAGAGAGTGGCGTCAGGTCCCTGGGAAGACCATTAGAGAGTGCACGCCTTCCCAGCCCTCACCCCACCTCCAGCTACATGGTTCCCCATACCGAAGGAGACTCAGGCAGACAGACCTAAAGCAGAATATTCATGTTATACTGCTGTGTGGTGTGTGTGTTTTTGATCCTTTGGTCGACTTAAGCGCACAAGCATGTACACGTGGGCAAACACATCTCTCACTCATCTGATAGCTTAGTACACACAAACATGAAAAAGTATGAAAAATCTTTGAAATGATGAAAAAAAAAGAGAAGCAGAATCATTTAAACATTAAAAATAACTAAATTAAGTGAACTTGAATTGAATTTCATCATCTATTTGCAATAGTAGAATGACTGTTGAAATGCAGAGGAAATAACCTATTGGTTTTATCTGGATTTTTCTTCAGGATACGTCATGCAGTCAGAGTTGGACATATAAGGACCAAACCAGCATGGGAAGACTTGAACATAATATACGGGGTCTCTCCAACAGGAAAAGGCTTTGAGAGGTGTCTAAAAGGTAACAGGCATTTTACAGTCCCACATCAGAGGGAAGAAAAAAAAAAAGTCCAGTTTGACCTATGATGTGAGCCATTTTCACTTTGGCACAGACCACCTGGAAAAGCAATGAGTTAACCACATTTCTGAAGCTTCCCCCACACATTAAGTTGGGGGCAATTCTGCTGCCGGGCCTCAGTGTTTTAGGGTTTTAGAGACATCTTAAATGACGTTCATTTTATTTAATAAGCAGCCAATAAAAAATAGATTGTCATTGTTGTGTGGCGTTTGGTTAACTAAAAAAAATGTCTGCCAGTGTATCATATATGCCAGATTATAAAAATCACAGTGAACACTCATTACTCATGCAACACAATGGCACCTGTCAAGGGACAAATGAGTAGTCACTTATGATGTGTTGGAAGTAGTAACAGAAACACATAGAGTATCTACAAGATGGCAGGGTGTTCCTGGTAATGGTCAGTACCACCACCAGGAAGGACAACCCATAAAAGGGCATAGGGTCATGGGTGTCCAAGGCTCATCTGCATGTAAAGAATGATGGCTCTGTAGTCCAGAACTGATGAAAAGCTTAATACCAGATGACTTATGTGCTGGATAAAAATCAACATTCACTATCTCAAGCAATGGATGGAAACATTGCCAGTAGAGATGCAATGATGCTCTTTGTATCGTTCACCTAACAAAAATGTCTGTCCTGACATTTTCATGTATTTTTATTTAAACATATGTCA
The DNA here is from genome assembly GCF_007364275.1 of Archocentrus centrarchus. Taxonomy (NCBI): domain Eukaryota; kingdom Metazoa; phylum Chordata; class Actinopteri; order Cichliformes; family Cichlidae; genus Archocentrus; species Archocentrus centrarchus. Next base: position 28,162,078 of record NC_044348.1, read on the forward strand.
TCTATCTAGAGCTGGGTGCTATATTAACTTTTTAAAGCTATTTCAGTACATTTTAAACAAGGGTGAGGCAATGATTTTTATTTTGATGTTATGTTACATACCCCCCCTCCCTCCAATCCCACAAACCCATGCTAGTGTTTGCATCTTTATGTCTCTGTGCAAACCCACTCCCCACTCTCTCTGCAATAATACTTGGGTCCTCTTGCTCAGAAGTTTTCCTCGTTGCTTCCAGCAGCATAGCTAGTGTCTGGAATTTTTTTGTGTATTGGTTATGTCAGGTGATGACATCAGGATGTCATTCACGTAGTTTGTCCATCCAAAGTTGGTAACAATTCTACAACATGGAAGAAAACAGTATATATTCAAACAGGAAGGCCAGTCTTTTTTTTTTTTTTTGCAGTGGTTCTGGTTAGTTATTATTTATTTTATTTAAAGTATTTGTGCCATCTTCTATTCTAGTTTTACTTAAAACTGAACAATAAGATCACTTATCATCCAGCAGGTTGCCACTTCATTAGTTACACTTTGCTAGTACTGGGTCGGGCCCTCTTTTGCCTTCAGGACTGCCTTAATTCTTCATGGGACAGAAGAAGAAGAAGACAGAAGAAGTCAGAGATTTTAGTTCATATTGACACAATAGTGTCACACAGTTGCTGCAGATTTGGTGGATGCACATTTACAATGCACATCTCCTGATCCACAACATCCCAAAGGTGTTCTACTGGATCGAGATCTGGTGATGTTGGTGGTCATTTGACTACAGAGAACTCATCGTCTTGTTCAATAAACCAGTTTGGGATTATTTGAGCTTTGAAATATAGTGCATTATGCTGCTGGAAGCAGTTATCAAAAGACGGGCACACTGTGGTCATGAAAGGATAGTCAGCAACAATATTCAGGTAGATTGTGACGTTCAAATGATGCTCCATTGGTACTAATGGACCCAAAGTTTGCCAAGAAAGTATCCCCCACCACTTTATACTTCTAGCCTCCCTGAACTGGTGATATAAGGCAGGCTGGATCCATGCTTTCATGTATCATCTGAATGTCGCACCAGAGACTCATCAGACCGGGCAACGTTTTTCCACTCTTCTGTTGCCCAATTTCAGTGAGCTTGTGCATATTCCAGCCTCAGGTTCCTGTTCTTAGCTCACAGGAGTGCCACCTGGTGTGTTTTCTGCTGCTATGACCCCATCTGCTTCAAGGTTTGATCTGATGCGTGTTCAAAGATGCTGTTCTTCATACCATGGTTGTTTGAGTTAATGTTGCCTTCCTTTCAGCTCAAAGCAGTCTGGCCATTCTACTCTGCCCTCTTGCATTAGCAAGGCATATTTGCACAGAGAACTGCCACTCATTGGATATTTTCTCATTTTGGGACCGTTCTCTGTAATCCCTAGAGATGGTTTGCAGAAAAATCCCAGTAGATCAGCACCTTCTGAAATACTCAGACTAGCCTGTCTGTCATCAACAACCACACCACATCCAAAGTAATTTAAATCACCTTTCTTCCCCATTCTGATGCTCAGTTTGAGCTTCAGCAGGTCGTCTTGAGCATGTCTGCGTGCCTAAATGCACCGAGTTCTGCAATGTGATTGGCTGATTAGATATTTGCATTAACAAGTATTTGAACAGGTGTACCTAATGAAGTGACCAGTTAGTGTAAATTGTCCAGTGCCATTTTGACCTAAAAATACAGGAATATATTTCGGTCCATGTTGCTTAGAACTATACCTAACTAAACATACCCCCATGCAGACCACATGGAACCCTTAATGGCAAAGCTATTCCCTAACATGTGGCATGTTGACTGATGTTTGCTCACAGGCTGTTGCCAGTGCCAGAAGTTTGAGGTGCTCTGGGCTGTGAGGCTTTGAGTGTGACCTCATGTTCCATTCTGTTTCTGTGCTGTTGTGCCTCGGCTCTCTGTCCTCCTGGGCTGACACTTCACTGTAGCTCCAACAACTGCTGTGGGACTTTGAACATCTGTAAGCCACAGCTCCAGCTCACTCAGCCACCTCTGCATGAAACACATGCTCTGTGTGCAGCTGTATGCATTTCCTGTAGAGGTTGTGAGACTTGCTCAGAATAATTTGTTAAAATTTAGTACATATTTATTTATTGTAAGCCACAGTGTGCATATGTGCAGCATCTCATTACAGCGGGAGCAAATAAGTAAACTAGTGTGCCAGCTACATTCAAAGAAAGGGAAATGATTTTAGAATGCATGAAGAAGGTTTGTATATTATATCCCAGTCTCCTCGAAGCGCACGTGCACATGACTTTTTACTGATAATGTTGCCTTCAGTTGCCCTCATATTTCTGCGATGCAACCAGGGCAGGTCAATCATGGTTGAAAAAGACTGGATTGCAGCCGCTCTTCTCAGTCAGTCATGTGACTCAGCAGTTCTATTTCTTTTTGGTTTGTCGTGTGAGAGAAAAAAGAAAAAATTGTGAAAACCTTTGTAGTGAATTCAGCAGAAAAAATGTTTTATTAAACGCCTTATGTTTATTGACTTCTCTTTCATGTCAGTTCTTTTGTTCTGTCTTTGTAGTGGCAAAAGATCTCTGTGCATCATCATTTGTGAGCGATCTGAGATGTCAGAGGTGTCCTTTTGATGTGGAGTGCAGACCTCATACGAGGCACCACCTGTGCAGCTCTCGTAGTGTGCCTGTGGATGTTTTAGTGTCTTGCATATGTGTGAATAACTGCGTGTGGGTGTAGATCTTAGTTTGTGTCAGTATGGGAAAATGCCTATGTGCGTAATTAGTAGTATGTGCGTATGTAATCAGCCACCTTCAGAACCTGTTCCAGAGGGAGCGGAATGGGCGTTGAAACATCAGCCGTTCATATGACTCTGGTAATTGCGACAGTCTGATCCTCATTGGCAGTGTGTGTCACTGCCTTTGATCCTAGTGATACCACGCACAAGTTTGCCAACACACAGTTTGCGACACATTAATTCAGATGCACACACATTCAAAAAGGTTCCTTTAAAGTCCCTGAAACTCTGTGTTGTTGCCTTGTATGTCATCATACATCAAGCAGATGACCTCAATGGGAGTCAATGGAGAGCGAAAGAGAGTTAAGTCAATGTGCATAAAGATTAGAATGATCATGCCAGCCGAGCTTAGCAGTCAATTATGCAAGTCTGAGTGGAATCTTCCATGTTAGGTTATAAATCTGAGTGAATTCTCATCCTTCATATATCTTCAGAATAATTTCTAAAAAAATTCTATTGATAAAACCGAGTTATTAAAAAATATGCTATTTGGCTATTGAGTGTTTTTGCATCAGAAGTTTAGTGACATTACAAAAACACAAGTGCGCACAATCACATTAAACATCACCTGATTGTGCAACTTACATTCATTAAGTTAATAATAGACATGAAAGCTAAAACCCTGATTATTATGTACGATCAGAGGGGGAAAAGTATGTATGGATTGTTACAATTATTGTTTCTAACCCTCAAATCTGTTGAGTATGGTATAGACTCTAAGCCATGTTGTGTACATATCAACATATTTTGTGTTATCGGTTAAAGGGTGTGTGTGTGTGTGTGTGTGTTCCATGCAATGAATATATACATACTTTTTGTACACATGCATATCTGGGTCAGGCTTTTATTCCCCCTTCAGTGTCATCTGGAAGAGGCAGTGTGGCAGATTTTTCCTAACTTATTAATGCTTGTTAACTAATTACTAGAAAATCCCTGATTAATAAGAATACTCATATATTTGTAACATGTTTACGCCACCATGTTTCCTCAAATGCAAACGAGACCTGTAAATAGACTATGCCCTAACATTTTAAATGAGCCTGCTTTGTTTGTGTTGAACATCTACAAATGATCTTTTAAACATGCCATTGGCTGAACTTCTCTAAAGTCACTCCAAAAACAACAACCAGAATGAGGCTACCTGGGGACGATTCCTGAAGAGCTGCTAATGAACAGAGGAAGTGAGACAACAAACAAATGTTTTCTTCTTTAATTCTCCCGGCCTTGCCCGTTTGATATAAGATGTATGCTGAGACCCTTTGTGGTTTAATGCAGTGGAGAGCAGGAAACCATAAAAAGAGCAGCTATTAGACAGGGCTTATATTTAGTATGTGCGCAAGTGTAACACTAACTCTGTAACATGTGGTCTTTTAGGGAGAATGGGGGCATAAATAAAGAGGCAACAAAACTTTAATCTGTTTCATCAGAAAGCAAACAACATGCATCGCACGCTAAGCAGTGCAACTTGTTTCCTTTATCTCCATTTTTTCTGGAAAAAAAAAAAAAAGCCTTTTTTGTATTGATCCTCTCTCTTTCACAGTCTCTAACACCCTGCTTAGTTTGAGAGTGACTGCTACAGAAAATGTAACATTATTTTTCATCTTATCCATGATTATGTATACGTGTTCATTAAGATTGATTAATCTCTTTATAACTTATTGTTGGCAGTACTTCCTCATGCCAGATTTAGTCTGTAGCAGGTCAATTATGTTTTTCCTCTTCTCTTAACTCTCTGAGTACGATGTTTTACAGCTCTTGTTGGTCGTAACCTGCTTTTGGTTTTCACTAAAAGCCATGCTGTGTACACTCTTGGAAGTGCAAGGCAACTTACACACACACACACACACACGAACCCCTCCGTCAATCAGCCTTTGCCATCCTCTTTGCTGCCACCTCCTCCACCACAGGGAAAAGGTCCTGCTGATTAGAACAGGGCTCTCACTGAGTGCCATCCATCATCATCTAACCTACTGATCCTCCCTTCTGATTACTCCATCTCTCTCTCACACACACACTCACACTCACACATGCAGACATATAAAAGTAGCATAAACACACAGACGCAGGTACAATATCTGAACACTTCACATTGATTGAATCTGGATTAATTAGCAATGAGGTAATCATGCTGCAAACAAGGCTGTATGTCAGAAGAGTTGACATTTAGTCGGCACAAGAGAAAAACAGGGAAGCAGGATGCTGTGTGCGTGCGTATGCGTTTGTACTGGGGGCAGTGGTGCTGCTGTTTGAAGCATTACACACAGTGTGCTCCTCCTCCACTGTAAGGGAGAGGGTCTGACTGAGGCCTGTTTGGTTGTAAAAGCAAGCTGACAGCTTTGTTAACAAGTCCGAGCAGATGAGAGGGATTACTTTATTCCATGGCATGAGGATGGTATTGAGCAGACAGCCCTTAGTTAGCTATGGATTTGTCGGCTTCCAGTGATTCACTTGTGATTTTTCATAAATTTGTGTGTTACAGAGTACTAGGCTGTCCTAACTGTCATCATTAGTTGCAGTTATCTCCCAGGTAATGCTGTGGAACAAAACACAGTAATCCTATGGAAAGTTTCATTTTGAAACAAGATTGTATTTGTTAGAAAATAAATGTTTTTGTCATTTTTTAAAATTAGATTTCGTCATGAAATACTGTCAACATTGAATCTTTCTAGAAGGTACAGTTAGGCCCCGTGATATACAGTACCAGTCAAAAGTTTGGACAATGTTCATATGAATAGGTGAGTGTGTCCAAACTTTTGACTGGCATGGTATGCTTTTTTTTTTCTTTTAGGTATCTCATAATGCCAACGGGCTGAATTTACAAAACACTGAGGTGCAACAACAATAAATGTCAACAAAGCAGAATATTCTCTGACAGAAATATGAGTCAAATCAACAAGGATGTAAAATGAAAATATGAAAATAAGGTAGGCAAGTCTGAAAATAGCAAAACACAATGTTTGTGCAGTAGCAATGATTACTCACTTTGCAATAAGGGGAGGTCTATGTACCCAGTGCAGACTTCTAATCTACTGACTCTTGTTTCTGGACACAAAATCTCCATTTTTTTTTTTTTTTTTTTTTTTTTTTTTGTGGTCCTTTTACTTTTGTGTCCCTGAGCATGATTTTCCATCTGTCTGGTCTCATACATATGCTGATTAGTGTCCATGTAGAAAAAAATTCAAATTAAAAAATTTCATATTTTGTGCTTGGAAGGGTTGGTCAGTGGTGAATTTGTTGCTCACACAGGACAGTTAAACTTAACAATTTTTAAAACATTACTAATCAAAAAATATGAAAAATGAAACTTGGTTATGTTGGGGCATTAAAAAGTATTTAAGACTAGGCAATTAAAACTTCTTGGTTAGGTTCACAAAAGATTATGGTTTGGGTTAAAATACAGCAGCTGCCTCTTTTCTCATAACTCCATTTTCTTGATTGCCATGTGACTTTTTGTGTCTGTCAACACAAACAAATTTTATATTATGCCAAGTCTGGACTGATATACCTCATACATCTCAGTTTCCTGTGTAAAATGTAAAAATGAACAGGATGCAGTTCAACTGAAAAATATTTAAATGTTATATTTAATTGAATCTTTAAAAAAAATTAAATTATGTGCTCATTTTCAGTTTGATGCTAGCAATACAGCTGAGACAGATGAGAAAACACTAGAAAGGTTATGCAATGCTAAACAAAACAAACAAAAAAACAGCTGGTGGGACACCTATTTAATTATCCAGTAACATGACTGCACATAAGTACATCCTAAAGAGCCTGATTCTTTCAAAATAAAGTTGGGCAGGGGAGAACAATGTAAAATTTATACTTGGAGAGCCGTGAGCTTTTTCATATTAGTATCGAGTGCAGCGTAGAGTGAAATTTGCTGTTGTATATAATGAGTCACAGAAGTGTCAGAAAGTCAAAGATTGTCTCTTCGGTGAACATAGATGAAAGAGTCGAAACATCAGGTTCACTCACTTCTACAGATGGTTCCGTGCTGCGCTTAAGAGTCGAGATAACAAAAACAACTTCCATTTCATCATTATTTTATAGTATTTGTTAACTGAACATATAACATAGGGTCAAAAAAAAGTATTTTTTGGAATTCATTTCAATTATACATCTTCAGAGATCTCTCTAAGCCTGTGTTTGACATTTTTCCTTATAGCGGAACATGTTTGTAGGAAGTGAAGAAACCGTGCTAACACAATAGAGCACCAAGCTAATTATGTTGCTGTCAATTATTCATTGGTGAGCCAGGTTTGCAATCTTGCAGACACAGTTTCCTCTTCTTTCCCTTTGTGTCTTAAAGGGTTGCTAACAGAGACCACAGAAGAAGTTATAAGCATCAATATTTGATAGTTAATTATGACAGCAGAGCCACTGACTTTAATATTCCTGAAGACACGCTTGTCATGGGTTTCTGCAACCCATTGTTGTTTGTGACACATCAGGGTTGAGCAGCGCTGGATGAAATAATAAATATGGAGGCATATGGGTAGTCAACCTGCTCTTCCAGTGGAACAAAGCGCATGCATGTGGGCATGCATAAAAGAATACACACACACAGGGAAATTTGTTATTTACTTGTTACGCTCCCATAATATTGTCCGTCACATTCAAACTTGTGTTTCTTTAGCTAGGATTCGCTCACAATAGACAATAGTTTAGCTTTAAGAGCTTTGCCTTGAGATTTACTTTGAAGTCTGACTTCCAGGGGAAACAGGCGCTAAGCTTAATTAAACACAAAAACAACAGCAGCATCCATCAGTGCGGGCCGCTTAAAGATTAGCAAATGATTTCTCTGTAACAAAACATGTTAGAATATTTAAGCATCATTCTTTGCGTTATAGTTTTCAGTGGAATGAGAATTTTCAGTGTATGGTTACTGTCTGTTAAAGTAATTTACTCAAGGGAAAGCAAGGTAGTAACAGGACACTGCTCTCAATCCATGTATTAGAAGACAATACGAGAAAATGCAAACCGCTTTGAGAGGGCATACAAAATATATAAACGTCAGCCGTTGTCATTTTGTGTGTATGGTACCCTCATGACTCCAGTATCACCCTCAGGGTCAAAGCTGGGTATTTGGAAGTTGACAGTGTTAGTTTAGTCCCGCCTCTGGGACTAATCACACTAATGAGGGCATTAAAAGAGTGTTAGGGTCACAGTGATTTGCATTACTGTGTGTGCAGGTGTTATCCCTTGACATAGATGGACCCCAGGGAAATTTTCAGGGGACCAAAGTAGACTCGAGGGCCTAAACTCTGCCCAGTCAAAAAACTGGTTGGACTGTGATGGATACCTTGCCCCAGGGAGAATGTCCACAAGAGCACTTAACCGTAAACACACGTAGACAAACAAAGACACACACACACACATATACAAATGCGTCACAGACCGAGAAAGATCCAAGCCCCAGACACAGAGCAGACACGGCGCACAGCGAGGTGGAAATGAGATGTTTAGCTTGATGATGCGTGACATCTGTAATGCATTCTAATTCTCCCCATCGGAGCACTAGTCTTTAAGGATGATTGATGATGTTGTTTCATCGTCTCAGTAAACACAGCTTAATAAGTGAAGACCATGTCTGATCATCCGCAACTTCAGTGATTCAAACTGAATTCAGCATTGTTCAGAAGCTATAATGGCATAAAAACATTTCACTCATTTTTCATTTCTTGTAATACCAAATCCCCTCCTTTTTCAGTGTTTTTTTTTTGTTGTTGTTGTTGTTGTTGTTTTTGTGTAACAGCAGTTTGACTTATTTTTCATTTATTGGTACCGGGGAACTCATTTCCATTTCCATGTGACTGTGCCGGTAAGATTCTGAGTAATGTCAGACTGTGTATACTTCTATCTACCTTTGGTGTGTGATTGTGTTTGCCTTTTTGAGTATAGCTTAACAGTAAAGCTGCTTGTTTGACTGCTCAGTAAATGGTGCAGAGAGTAGCTATTTCACCTTCATCACATCATGATTTGCAGACATGTTTTTATTGCATATGTGGCATGGTCAACTCTGCCATTACCATTATTTAACCCCAGTGTAGATGCCCTGAAAGCCAAACTACCATTACCATTAAATGTTAATTGCATGTGCAACCAGCTGGCCTTTTGTCTATGTTGAATATAGTTTTGTATTTCAACATATTCTGCATATATGGGACGTCTACCATGTCATTAGCTGACACATCTCATTTGGGTCAAGGTTGAAATTATTTACATTTTTGGTTCTCATTGTGTATTCACACCAGAAAAGCTTCTTAGCATAACTTCAGCTGGACTTTTGTATGCTAAATTCATCACATACTGCATACATCTCACCTCTCTGAGCTTTCTCTGCATTACTGCACTGCTGTGTTATCCACATGGTGAATTCTCAAAGTACTGATAGATACATACGCAAAATGCACTGCAGAACAGTAGCTATATGTCTGTACCCCCAAGTCTCAAGTTGACATACACAGTAGTGCACTGAGCTGCTGTAATCCTCTGGGGAGAAGGGCACTGAATACATTGAATCACAGACCTAGCAGTCAGTGACATCAGAGTGTCTTGTGAGGTTTTTCAAGAGGGCACTATCACCTCATGGGACCTTAGGTTGTGTGTATCATTCAGGGAAGAGCTCCGTTGTCTACATATGCTGTAGTTTCGATAAGAAGATGCTAAGGTTTTGGCCATAAGATGTTTAGAAAAACAACACCAGCATACAGGAGGGCATTTTCACCTTTCGATCAAATTTATATATAAATTGAAAATTGATAGCCTGCTGTTAAAGTTGATGTATATGCAACGTGAACCTTCTTATACCACACAAGACTAACTGCAACATTTTTACTTATGTATTACTTTGGCAAGGATGCTAAACCCTGTGAGTCTCTGTAAGCAGTTGGTAAGAGTGGGGAGGAAAACCCCCTCCCTTTTAACATGAAGAAAACTCAGAAGAACCACACTTGGGAGTAGTAAGCATGAGCTTTTACCAGTTATGGTGAGGGGTTAACAAAGAGAGAGAAAAAAGAATGCATAGAGAAACATCAGCTGTAACAATTAATTGTCAGGCTGACGGGGACAGTGACAGTAGATCAGCAAAAATGCAGCTCTGGAGCCTGAGGTACCTGCAAAGGTACAGGAAGAAAACTGAAAAAGGACAACTGTGCTTTCAGACAGATCGCCTTAATTCATTGTTGAATGTGGCATCATTTGCTGCTTAGCTCTGTTGAGTATGGTGCTGACAGATTTGAAACACACACAAAATAACCATGAATAAACCAGTTATGCAACGCCACAATTCTGAGATTGCTGTAACTATGTGGCCCATTGCAAATTACAGTGAAAACAAAAAAATTTCTTATATAGTAGAGAAAGTTAATTGGATGCTTTTGCTGGTAAAGTTCTGTGGTCTTTAGTCATGGATATACTAATCACAAGCCGTGACTACACAGCTAAAATACAAACCCTTTATTTTATAACAATGCCACGTAGACTAAACTTTGTGTACTATAATACATACAGTTTACTCTTTTCCCTGCATATTTGTGAATTAAAAAAATTATATTCAAACCACAGTTCACCTTTCTACATCTTTTCTCATCCTCTCTCCACTCATTTTTAAAGTATTTTCTCAGTAAACACCAGTAACCACAAATGTATTACATCCACACTTATGATTCATCTTCTTTCTGTTTACATTGTTCACAATCCTGGTTTAGTTTTGACCTCATATCTTTGTTAAACAGCTATTTTTCTTTTTTTTAATGCTTTTATACCCTTCATTCTGAGCCACAAAATGAACATGGACTCTTACGTGCATCTGTTCTCTGCTAGTTTGCAAAAATGAATAGAGGGGGGGCCTATACTCATGTTTCATTAAAAGACTCTTTGCAAAAGCTGGATATAAAGGATATCGCTTGACTTTTGTTAGGATGTAACTGTAGCACAATTAGGCATTTCTGCTTACAGAACATAAACACTTAAAATTTTTGATTTTCCAAAAAATTCAATGCATGCTCTTTTGTTATCAAACTAAGCATATAACCTGTCGTCGCCCTTTAGATCGACCAGGGGGATGCTGTAGATATTTCAAAAACCACAATAAAAACTCAATTGTGAATATGGAAGGGATTCACCCAGTACTACTACTATATTTCAAATCCTTCAGTATCTGCCTGAAGGAATAGTTTGGCACAGGATATTTATCTTGGCCTGGTGCATTACTTTAGTCTGTTACTCACTCGAGTCTCAAATGATATTCTAAAAACAAATAAAGGAAATTACTGGCCATCCCTTAGAGATAGACTTAGTGCTCCAAATCACTTTCTACTTACTATGAAGGGCTCGATTTTTACAGTCCATGATCTTATCTTTTCCCTAACAAGGACATGTATCCTGTAACCTGCACGGTCTGATTAATCCCTCATGCAGTGTGCCTCTATGCAACACCCCAAAACAGGTCACAAACAAACACACACACACACACACACACACACACACACACACACACACACACACACACACACACACACACACACACACACACACACACACACAAAATAAAAATACTCATACCAAAAGAGTGTAAGAGGAGCAGATTGTTGACATGGTGTACAAAACTGACACTGTTTAAAAAAGTCAGTTGCCAGCCACTGGGACATTCTCTGCTACAAGGTTTACAGACTAACAAATTAAAGGAATAGAGAATGACAATGTGACTACATATGCTTGCCTTTAGTGTCAGTTCCTTGGCCCAAAACCCAAAATGAAGAAACCAAGGAAAATGCATGACATGAAAGTTTGGGTTTCGTAGAACAGTAGGTAGCTTATTAAATCCTCTTTGATCCCGCTGTCTTTGATATCTCCACTCTCATAAAGAATTCACTTTCAGTGGTAAATATATGTAGTTCAGAGAGACATCGTGACACACACATACCCCTCATTCCCTTACAGTCTCTTTAAATTATACAAAACAACCTGGGAAAATATGCAGGTCAGGGAAAAAAAAAAAAAAAATCACAGCTAAGAAGTGGGCAAATTTAATTCCTTGACTTAGTTACATTTGGGACTCGGAAAGGTTTTCAGGTCATAAGGGTACTTTGGCTTTGTGATAAGTTCAGGACAAGTTCACCCGAGTCTTTAGAATGCTTTAATTTGGTAATGTCTCATGGTAAGAATAATGGCTGTGCATACAGACAAATTTGCATAAGTCATGCACATGAAAGTTTCATGCACAAATCTGTGATTCTTCAATATTGCTGTACCTGAATTTGTTCATACTTTCCAAATTAATTAAGAACTTCTTCAGACCATTCCCATGAACAAAGGATGAAGACCTGGCTTTCTTAGGAAATTTTATTTATACACTTACTACTACTACCACTACTACTATAATAGCAATAATAATAATGATAATAACAGCATTATAGCATGTGACATGAAAAACTTCGCTCATCTGTCCTTTTGCCAGGAGAGGGGAAGAGTCTGTTAGAGAAAGAAGAACTGTATTATTACAAGACACAATATTTATGCATACGGTTAGGTCTTGATGTTTTTTTGATGTTCTTGTTATCCTGTCTTTCTGTAATCCTGTCTTGTATAAAGGAGGCAGCAGTATCACGTGTAGTTAGAGCGCATCATATTTGTATGATACTGTAGTTAGAACAAAAGTGCACACAAAAGTTTGTTGGTCAATCAAGTGTTAGAAACGTGCACACATGAGCCTAGAAAATGTGCTCCTGTGTGGCTAAATGACAAATGTGATTGGGTTAGAGGGGATGGAAACCCTCTGCCTTTGACCCCATACCCCAGTTGCTGTGGCATCTCTCTGTTTGTAATTGTCCCAGTTTTCTGGGGTGAAAATAATGAGCAGCATCTATCAGAGCCCTGCCATCCCATTCTGTCCTGTCCCAGGCTTTACCCTGACCTGGCAATGCCATCCTGCTGAGCCCATGTTGCCCAGGGGCCAGGCATGTTTGTTTGCCCTGCCCAAAGGATGACACTATGGCGGGGAGACGGAAAGGTCGTGACTGCCCCTGACCCGACCTCTCACCCCTCCTTCTGCTTAATGCCAGGGCACTAGGGTTTTGATGACTAGATAACACACATTTCTCACAGTTAGTTAAATGAGCACACATGCACAGCATTTTCAGCACGTGCACACAAATAAAGAGAAACAATTTTAACTCACATACTGAAGCCAACTTTAAGATGATATAGTTCAGTGTCTCAGTTTCTTGCTCTCCTACAGTTTTTCAGTTGTTTGAATAGTATATATAAAACAATGGGCCACTGACCGCATTTGATTTTTATATTTAAACTGCCTGATTTGTGACACCAAGTGACATCTTTATGTGTTTCACTTGTAAGCTTGCAGCAAATGCACTGAATAAATGCTTAAACATCAGTCATTTCAAAAGTTGTTTATTTATTTATTTTTTTTAAGCAAGTCTTACGGGAAGGGAAACAGCCACATGGATATGTTTTAGACTTAGGAAAATTATTTTTGTATAATTGGCCATTTTGAAAATGTCACATTAACAGTTAGGGGAAGGGTAACATCCACAGACGCTGCAACATCAGGTTAACATTTTGGAAAATAATTTTTGTATTATTGAAATATAAGCATTTCCTGGATTTGTTGAAATAAAGTAGTTGCAATTAAAGATCCCGCTGCATACTTCCATTCCTCATCCTGACAATAATATTGTTTTCTCATAATTCTAAGATAATGGGAGAAAGATTGGAACACTTGCCTCAAAGTAACAATGAAATTCTCACAATTCTCACTTTAAACATTCAACATTGATGTTTACCAAAATATTTAATACATGAACACACACACACACAAAAAAGTCTGCAGCTTCCTGGTCATACAAACTGAACAGATTAAATATCATATTGAAATTTGGTCTGTGAACCCTTGTATCATGTTTCTGATGGGTAAAATTGAAACACCATTATTATTATTCATTTTTTTGTCTTGGATTTATAAATATACTACACAGTAGACACTTCTTTGATGTTTTTTTGTTTGTTTGTTTTTTAAATGCCCATTTCTTAAAAGAAAATTGACTGACATACAGTGATCAAGAATTATTGTTCTAGTCTGCATTTGTTTTTTTTGTTTTGTTTTTGTTTTGTTTTTTTGTCTGTCTGGAAAACCATCAACAAACGATGTTTCCACAACAAAGAGATAACTGTACTTGATCTCTAAGTGAAAGTTTACTTAATTGGAGCTGTAATCTGCTGTGTTAGTGGAGCCAGAAAGATTCAGCCCCCATATCCTCATTAAAAAAGTACAAACCTACTTTTGAACAGTAAGTTAAAGAATTGATTAGAAAGCTCATGCCTGTTGTGATATCCATTTCTTTCATTGTTCTTTGCTGGCTCAATACTGCAGGCATTTTCACTGTGCATTCCAATTACCTTGATGCAGACCAAGAAAGGTGCCAGATTAACTAGAGAAACCTTGCTAACACAAAGAGAATTCCTAACTTAACACGATGTCATTTCTCATTGATAAGGCCCGTCAGAATTTCCATGGCTTCCCTTTCTGAATAATTAGGAGGTTTGGATTTGAATACATATACAGAAACTTCAGAAATTGTTAGATACAGTGTGCAATACTCTGTTTAATATTTCACAAATTTCTTTTTTTTAAAACCCTATGAATATTTGTAATGGGTTCCTTCAACATCCTTTTTTGAGCTCTTGCTCAAAAACATTCGAAGCAGAAGTGAAGGTTTATCCTGGTTTGATGTAATATATAGGATGTTGTAACTGGCAGAACTCTTCACCACATGCAAGTTTATAATTAAGCTTAATCCAGATGTTGCTGCTGTCCACCTACTTACCTACCTACCTACCTACTTTGTTCATACACAAAGTTCTGCACACTTCACTGTATTTTTATGGTAATTGTTATACAGCACTTATTTTCCTTAGTGGCAGCTAGTCTTTGTCAGCTGACTTAAGACCACTAATGGGCATCAGAAGCCTAGAGAGGCAACGATTCACCTTATTAGGTGTGACTTTAATATCATTTGTTATATATTTGTTCGCATGGCAGATTTGTCTCACACTGCACCTCAGTTCTATACAATTTCTGCTAGCATCATTTTTAATGGAGCTCTGGGGGCATTTTGCATGTTAACATTTAGAATTTAGAAACTTCACTTGAAATGAGGGAGGGCCCTTATGATAATGACCATCGCTCTTCCTGTAGGCTAAACGACATTACACATTTTCCCCTCAGTTTGAGATTTAAAATAGATTAGTTTCGCCAAGT
This sequence comes from Archocentrus centrarchus, assembly GCF_007364275.1. Lineage (NCBI taxonomy): Eukaryota > Metazoa > Chordata > Actinopteri > Cichliformes > Cichlidae > Archocentrus > Archocentrus centrarchus. Next base: position 28,177,141 of record NC_044348.1, read on the forward strand.
AATGTCTTTAGTAATGGAAACTCTTCAGAGGCCGGCTGAAAGTACACATTCACACATAAAGCCACACACACATACATCATATTATTATCGCACTCCAGGGGAAGTCTTATTAATCTTCACAGTTTTTTTTTTTTTTTGCCCTTCTTCCTCATTTGGAGGCAGCTCATGAACAATTCAGCCACTGCCTGCTAATGGTGTTTCACAAGGCTCTGTGGGATATCTTTTATACATCAATAAGGGCAATTATCAGCTTAACTGAGAAAGCACTGTCGCCAGCTCAGCCATGCCCTTCTCTGCTGTGCTCTACACAATGTACTGTCTTGACATGCTTTAGTAAAGCAACACACTGACACTACTAGAATTAAAGGTAAATAAATATCATAGTACAGTTTGATACTTTCCACCAGTTAAAATGTGCAACAAACTGTTACAGATATTCTAACCATGCAATCAGACCATTTATAATTGGACAAATATATTGCTGATTTTTCTTTATAGTGGAGGATCTTTGAAGTCATTAGGTGGTTAATCGCCCGTTATTTATTTTATTTTATCTTTTATTGATTATTTTATGCTGAAATTATATTAAAAGACTTCTCTAACTTGTTAAAGCGATTGGCGCAAGATGGCACTACAGCCAAACTTACCCCCTAGGGGCTACCACCCCACCCCAACTGCTGTGCCCCCATGCTGTTTTATTGTTCAAAGAGGATTGGTGTGGAGGGGGCAGCTATGCACAGCTGGCAGCATTAGCGGCTTAACCCTTGGTGCTAATGCTAATATAGGATTGTGCATGGACCGAGCATTTTGAGCCATGTGACTGCTGGCAGGCAGGGGTTGAAAAAAGGTGGGGTATTGTTGGTGGCGAGTTTTGACTAGTAGGCAGCATGACAGAGATACTTCACTTGAGAGTGCCACCACTTGAGTTTAGCTCCTACAATGCTAATATGATCAAGTTGGAGAGATACAGTATCATGTGTTTGGGATTAAGGACTCTTATCATACTCAAACTGTACTGTTGGCTGGTCAGGGTTATTTTCATGCTGGGTCAAAAAACAAACAAACCATAAAGCTCAGATGATCTGAATATATACATTCACTTCCTTCCATTCTTTACTGAGTATGAACTAAGTAAGTCTATGATAAATAATCCTTAAGCTTTGTTTAGTTTTATATAACGCAGTGGGATCTCCCAGGTAATTCAAAGCAGTGGCCTCTGGCCTCACTTTGCTCCCAAGCTCTTACCATCATATTTGTGCTACCATCTCTCCCATGCCAGCCTTTCTTTTTTTTTTTTCAGTTGTTCAATCCCCTCATTTGCTGCCCAGCTGTCCTCAGCTGGTGAGACAACACCAGCTGGCCAGACAAACCTGAGGTAGTATAGTGGCTGTGGAGCTCAGTTGCCCTCAGAGGCCCACAGGCCTTTGTGCTCAGTTCCCACAGCAGCCCCAAACCTCTGTTTATGAACAAGAGGGATCAGACTAGGGCTTATATTTATAACACACCACCATGACCACCACTGCACCATCACAGTAATCACCACTGTGCATTGAGCTTGAGTAGAGCAGACACTTGGCCTGCTCCAGATGGGCACCGGCCAGCTTGGCCCCTCAGCCCAGCAGCTCTGAACTGAAATCATAGATGGGCTTTTTGCCCCTGCCAGCTCTCAACTGGCAAACCAGTTGTTCTGATCTAGGGAAGGGAAAAAATAGGGAACATGATGATAATGTTTCAGCTTAATCATTTGAAAGGTCAGTTTTGCTTTGTTCCCTCTTGTGCTTTGTACGGTGATTTGTGAGTGCAAGGTTTCAAATTGCTGAACTAATGTTCTCATAGAGAGCGACTGTGTCATACAGTTTGGCAGGCCGTATGATTTTGTTTTAGACTGATGAATTCAAACTACTGCCAGAAATGCTATTTCCAAACCAGAAAGATTTAAAGGCTTAGTGCCACTCAACTGCTTTTATTTTTATCTCTTCCATGTATAACTACTGATCTCTCTTTTTTTTTAGTCAGCTAATTCAGGTTTTTCTTACTTTCCAAAAATTCTTCATCCAACCCTTATTTGAGTCAAACAATTTGTCCTCAGACATGGGTATTTTACAAGGTCTTGGAAATACATTTGTCTTTTTTCCCCCCGCTTAAACAGATTTCTTTTCCTGTCTTGACCTGTCTTGGAAAGATGCACTTGTGGTTGCTAGGAGTGGAGGGAAAGTGAGGTTCATTCTCCCCACATAGTCCCACCACAACAACCTGACAATGCTGCATTTCCTCACAGTTGGTGATCTAGCAGACATATCTAGCCAAGGCACACCAGTGAACACATCCCTTAAACCGTCTCACTGTATGTCGAGGTCAGCTTCAGTGGTCCAGAGGGGCAGGAAAGTACACTCCGCTGTGCCAGCTTAAACTTAGCTCACACTGGCATTCCCATTTGAGGTTTTAGGCTGCGTTTCAATGGTTTTCTGTGGATGCCTTAAAAAATTGCCCATAGGGAGAATTAATGGGGCTTTTGGCAACACAGAAGAGCCACAAGTAGGTGAAAGGCAAACAGAGCTTGTGGATTTGTCATGTCAGTCAAATGGCTGTAGAGCATTAACCATTAGTTCATTACCAGACTCTGGGCTCCGTAACATGCTACATGCTGGGTTTGGCTAGTGTGCGTAAGTGGTGAGGAGATGTTTGGTGGTTGCTGCACAGACTGTAATAAGGACAAAAAAGAAAAAAACATCTGGGACAGTGAAAAAATGCGACTGTTTTAGTTCTTCTGGATAGTACAGTTCACAATGATGTAATTTTATGCCTTTGTTGCCTCAATTGTATATAAGTCAACAGTGATCTCAGCTGCTTTATCAATACTTAACCTTCCATTTACTCAGAATTGGCATTTGTCCTGTTGAACCAGAGCAAAAAACATTTTAAGGCAGAGATGCAGGGCCTGAAAACCAAACCTGCAAAGGATTACGTTGAAGGGTTTGATTGGCATCAGCCAGACAGTATTTCTGACTTGATGGACATGGTTCACATTGACCACTGTGCAACCGATGGGTTGTGTGTATGAAGCATGTTGTGCTCTGTTGAAAATTCAGTTTGAAAATATAATTTGATTTTTCTCACATTTTATAAGCATATCGCATTATTTTGTTTTGTTTTTATTTTTCATTCTTAAAGGCACATTATTTCTATATGCACTTGCTCTGAAGTTACATTCTGTATTGGTAGTTTGCATTTTTGCTGTTCGCCTCATTATAACAGCTGAACTAAAAATTATTTTTACACTTACATTTGTTAGTAAACAGTCTTCTATGCCTGTAGTTTTGTAATTTTGAAAGTGCATCATTTTAGCCTGTCTGGGAATGACAATGGCATGTACATGAATGCAGCCTAAGGCCCAGTTGCCTTGTCATCTGTCTAGTGTGTGTGTGTGTGTGTGTGTGTGTGTGTGTGTGTGTGTGTGTGTGTGTGCGTGTGTGTGTGTGTGTGTATGGGGTTTTTGCAAAGCATGTAGTGTCAGCTCCTGGATGTGTGTTTGAGTTTGAATGGAAGAGAATGAGATCAGGTTACGCTAGGGATAATCCTACCAAAGCTGTTTTTTCAGGCCTAAATCAGTGGATATTACCCTGCCCATAAGTGATTTTAATTGGTTGTCTCATATAACATGTACTCCTGCCTAACGCTAATGCCACCCTGTAATTGGTTGAAAGCTGCCTTTGCCCATTAAGTTTGTTGGACAATAATGTTTTAGGTGGCAAAGTTACTGGATATTGGGAGTGATCAAAGGATCAGACGCGGATCATTTTACTTTCACTGTCTGGTTTTGTTGCTGTTTTGGGGCCTAGGCAACTGAAATAGTGCATATGCAAGTGTATGTCGAGTTTAAATACAAGGTGAAAGGTTGTATCCATTTTTTAATTAACTGTTTGTCTCCCTTGCTGGACAGAGGATCACCATCATATGACATTGTGGTCAAATATCTGAGACATAAAGACAAAGATGTGATGCTTTAGTGCAAAATGTCGCATTAAAGAAAAATTAAAGTTCTTTTGCCAGTGATGAGAGCTGCTCCAGGAAGGGGGGAGATGGCCTGTCTTGTTACCTCAAATTAATCTCACACTGTCCATGCCAAATTGCAACTATCGGGAAATCAGAATAAGAATGATGATTCTCTCCAATTCTTTGAGAAATCTTGAAATTCAAAAATGGGATAAAATACAGTTAGGTGCATAAATATTTTGAAAGTGACATTTTTGTTTTGTAGTTTTCCCTCTGTACACCAGCACAGTGACTTTTTATTGAAAGCATCAAAATGTGATTGAAGTGCAGACTTTCAGCTTCAGGTCAAGGGGTTTAACTGGATTGTTACATTAGAAATATTCAGTCTGCTATTTTCAGGGGCTCAAAAGTAATTGGACAGTTGACTGGCGAGTTTTATGGCCAGATGAGATCAGTTCCCTCATTTTTCAGGACAAATTAAGGAGATAAAATATCTGCAGTTGATTGAAGTGTTGAACTTGCATTTGGTAGCTGTTCACTAAAACGCTCGTGATGAGGTCCAAAAATGTATCCAAGTGAAACTGTGTATTTGTATATTCTAACATATTCTTTTTATACTAAACTGTCTTTTTTGTCTTTTTTATTTATCTGGTCTGCTGGATAGTTCATCTATTTCTCTTCGTCCCAGCTAATCAAAAAATATTTTGTCATTTGTTGTAGACAAGGCAAGAAACATCTTCTTTCTAAAGCCCCTTTCAAATCTGGTGCACATTCTATTTTTGCAAGGTCATTTGTCCTCGACAGTAGGCACTAAGAATCAAGACTGTGTGTATTTTGTACTGAAGCACTCACACATGCTCGCCCAGCCACCCACCCACAAAACCACCTCTAACATTGGACAGGTGCATGTGTGCATGCCCTGACCTTGAGAGCAATGCAGAGCTTGTCTTTATGAGGCCTTGAGACATGGCATTTGTGGCATTTAACCCCCTCATCACTCTGTGACCCCCTTCACCCCCTCCCTCTGTTTTGTACTGTCATTCTCTTTCCACCCTTCTTCCTCTTTGCCCCTCTCCCTCACATTCTACTGTTGCTGCATATTCACCCCCTTCCAACTTCCTTGCTTCCTTATTAAATCTCCTTCTGTCACTGACTTCAGCCCTTTAACCTGGCAGGTAAACAGCCATGGTCCAGGTGTGTTTGTGTATGTGTTGGGGTAACCAGACAGCAGAATGTGCCCCCTCCTCTCATACATTGAGCTAGCTTGGAAAGGGTAGTGAGATCTTGACAAGGTCAGTGAGCTTTGTAGCTCATAATTACCCAGGCTGGGTCTACAGTAGATATGTCAAAGCAGCTCGACCGTGCAAGGTTCAATTCAGAAAATAAACCTGCTGGCTAGAAATGGATAAAAATTATTCGGAAAATAATTTTAGGTTTTATTAGTGTCAGGCCGGTATATTGGTCGTGATTTAATGCCTGATATGAATTTCTCAAATATTACCATATCAATGAACAGACAAAATGCAGGCTGGGGCTTTCCAGTACTACCAGGGGCACTGAAGAGCATATTGAGAAGGTACCTGTCTTAACTGTGCACCCTTCTCACAAATAAATTATTATAAGACAATAATTAATAGTCCAAAACTAACTCTAACAGACATCAGGGCACACAATCATTTTTGAAACATAAACTATTTTTAACACTAATATTTCTAACACCAAACGACATGTTGGTAATCCTAGCTATCCAGGTAGCACAACAGTGTGTTAGCAGGTGGGAGGGTCTCTGCTGCGAATCTATTGGTTAAATTTGGGCACAAACACAAAGACTTTGGGGAAAAATATTGTTTACGTTGGTTTAAGTTTGGTTGCTTTTTGTTGTCATGATCAAAACAATTAAGTGATCTATACTGAAAAACAATCGTTATAGTGAAAAGAAAGCAAGAATGTTTGCTGTTTGAAAAGAGAAATCAAGAGTCGAGTGTCTCAGAAAATAAAGCATTTTTCCGCTTCTTCACAACTACACATTAAATTGGTAAAAACATATATAATAATTAGAAAGCTATTGTATTAATGATTAACCATGCAAAATCCGTGTTTGCTTTGTTGTATTAACATGTTAAAGGTGCTGCTGAAGTAGATGATTTTGGGGTGGGGGGGTGTTTGTTCAGAGCACCACAGTCTTTCCCACTTTGGTAAGGGGCAATGCCTCTACTGTCGTTAGCTATGTCTGTGATGTTTTTCTGATTGTGGCATCCACCATTACTGTCTCCTGTCCTGTGTGCACTCCCATCACTCTACTGATGATTAACGCAATTTAAGATAGAGGAAGCTATTGGCGGCCTCATTACCATGATAAATGCATATCCCACTGTTCCATTTTTCACCCAGTTTTCAATTCTTTTATGGCATGAAGAGAAGGTGTTAGAGAGAGGATTAGTGGAGTACACAAACCAACCCAGAGGAGGGGAGTTTAGAGTGTTTTGGGAATGCATACCTACCCTTCTCTTCTCTCCTCTAAGGTTGATTCCCAAGATGCAATCTATCTCATTTCTATGCATTCCTCTGTGGGCCGTACAATTCTCAGTTATAGTAAATAGTAATAGTCTCTTTCTTTTTGCCCAACCTGAGGTTTCCAGTGTCCTGCGTTTGCATCCAAATCTCATTAAAGGAACAGTAGAAGAAAAGCATGAAAAAAAGGAAAAAGGAACGACCGTGAGCTAATTATGTAAAAAATAATTTTAAAAAAACCTATATGTTACAGACCTTAGTGAAGTTTAATCACCAGGGATTGGTGGGATTCGCATGTCTTCAACAGCTTAAGACTACTACTTTACATTAATTAAACTTAACATAGCAACAGCTGCAAAAAAAAGTTTTTTTTCCCCCCCACAACTTTTTAAAAAGGAACAACTATCATAAATGATTTAAATGACTTTACCCTGAATTTCTTAAGACTTCAGATTTATGTCACAGTCCTGTAACTGTACCAGCACAATAGGGAACAGCTTGAACAAGCTGACATGAAAAAGTCTACTAACAGATGGGTGAAACAATAGAACTTTAATGATATGTGATACAGAGTATCCTGACTTCTTCTGTGATTTCACAAGATGCCACTTTTCCATTTTTCAAAGGGAATACTCAAAATGGTTATATCAGGATGAATCAAGACAAAGCTACGACATGACTCCTGTATCCAATGTGCAGTGTTCATAGACATGCCTAGTGTTTTGATCTCCACTTGTATCAACGTTTGGAAAAAAATGGGAATGTGTTCTATTTCACTGTTGCTGATAGATTCGACAGACAACCCTCCTTAGACCAGTCTTTTCAGTTTTAGGTCACACAGGAGTCAAGCTACATCTTTTTTTTTTTCCTTCTTTTTTTCCACATGCTTCCCGTTTCGGGTCATCTAATAAAACTTTTCTCCAAAATGACATTAGAAGACATTAAAAATATAAAATGACACTTAACCTGGAATGTCACATTCCTCTTTATACTTTCTTAATGATAGTCTTTACAAGCTAGCAGAGACTTGTGTGTATGTGGGATTGTGTGACACACCAACAGAGTCATCACTCTAAGCTTCAAAAGGACCTACATGAGCAGCCATGTCAGTCAGTAGAAGAGTGAAAAATGATGTGCATACCACATCTGCAAGAAGGGTCACTCAGCCTATTGATGTTTAGAATTCACTACACTGCAAATACCATCTTGTCACATTTTTAGTAAAGCAACCTGCCTTTCACACATAAGTTGAATATTTTTGTCACCATCTTCACCCTGTTGTGTTGCTGTTGAAGAGACTGATAAACCATAAAATAGATGCTCTCCTTCACTGATACCGGTAAAATGCAAACATTTGATCTCTTTGGGGGATGGGAAACCCTAAGGCTGCATCCTCTTTTGGCAGCTGTAAAGATATCTGTAAAGAGCCTTTTCTCTGCTCCTCTGGCATATTGCCTTCTGGGGGAAGAAGCTAGGGGACAGGTGGGGACCGCATGGCCCATGCCAGCTGACCTGTCAACTCTAGACCCTGTGTGTTTGAATAAAAGTGGGGAGGTGATGGGGAGAGGGAATTTTGGTGAGGGGCCTGGTAATGTGTGGATGCAGCGTCTGTTGTTTGCGTGTCATTTTGTGTGTGTGTGTGTGTGTGTGTGTGTGTGTGTGAGAGAGAGAGGAAGGTGAAAAGAGATGGAGGAACAGAAGATGACAAGACAGGAAGATAGAGCAGGATGGTACTGCTGATGGAGATGAGATGTGACAGTTCTCCCTGGGATTGTGTGATTAATTGGGATCAGGTCACCTCTTCAATGTCTGGACAGTAATGCTATGCAGTCTCATATGGCTATTTACATACAGTCAGCTCCCTGGGCTCCTCCCCACCCACCCACCCACACACACACACACACACACACACACACACACACACATGCATGTGCTGGAGGAAACAAAACACACACTCCTCTATGTGGAATACTGTCATTATTTTTAGCTCAGATACAAGTCCAAGTTGTTGTAGTAGCAGCAGTGGAGCTTGTTGGGTTCCATGTTGTATTCAGATACAACTTTTTTCTTGTTTTTCTTTTTCATATTTTCCTTGTGCTGGAACAAATATATGTACTTGACAAGAGCTCCTACTAAGAAAGTGGTTGTCGGTGCTGAAGTTCCTGTGTTACCTTTTGCAAACTCTGTCTCAAAGCACCAGCCCTTCTTTCAGAAGAAGGGATAAGATAGCAACCCAATGGAAAGCGCAGATACTAAGAAGACACATGGCACTGAATAATTTATGGCCCAGCAAAATAGAGACAGCCACTTGAAGTCCTGAGTAAGTAGGAGATATAGACAGTGGTGACATATCAAGCCACAATAAAGACACAGGGAACAGTGGGGAAGGCAGGGGGAAAACGTTCTGTGAATTTCCTGAGTTAAGAGTTTGTTTTGGTTTCCCTGCACTAGCTGCCTCTCTTTTTGAAAGTTGCATTGCTCTGCCTTGTTTACCAAGTCCTCTTGCTGCTCGCTCTGTCACACTGGGGATAGTACCCAGGTGAGCGCTGCTACACACAAGGAAGAGAGAAGCCAGTGGCCCTTTGATTCTGGGCTGCTGGTTCCCTCAGATTAGCTATTCTCTATATATCCTGACGAATCCACTGGCAGAACAGCCAGTGTAACAGAGGGAGACACTTCTGTCCCAATGGGTGGCAGAGGGATGATGGCTTCCTGGCTGGCTGACTAGTAGTGTTGCTGGCTAGCTGACTGGCTGCCAGGTTGGGTGCTCTCTGCTTGCAGGATAGGTTTTTATTTAAAGCTTGGCCCTTGTTGGGCTCTAAGGCAGACACCCTAGATGGCCATTGAAGCCTCCAGGCCCCTCCAGTCTCTCCCCATTAAGCTTCAGCAGCACTGATGATGGCAGGTCACGGCGGAGAAGCTGTCCTCATGCTGCCCGTCACATCCCCACCACTTTCATCCCCTTGCTTACTTCAAAAGTGACATCTGTCATCTCTAAGAAGCTGGGAAGCGCTGTGTTCCTGCGATATGTTCCTTTGATGGTGATTTGGCCCCAGGCGTTTGTCATACATAACTTAGGTGGAGAACAATGTGAAATCAGACTAAGATTTTAAAGGAGAAAAGGAGTCTAAGTACAATATAGACGGGTAAAATCAAAATCACTAACCACTGGAGGGAGCAAATCAAAGTGCAGCGCAAGCCGGTAGAAGTACCATTCATTGCTTGTATCACAGTCTTGTCAGTTTTCTTCTTGTTCGCCTCGTTACTGTGTCCCCATCTGCAGCAAGAAGCATCTGCAGATGGCAGCCTATCAGCCTGGTGGTATAACTCCGCCATTTGGAGAACTTTCTGATTGTGGGGTTTTGGTCTGCACCCACAGCATTCCAACAGCAGACGACTGCAACCAACAGCTATATTATCAACAACAACAACACTGCTTGTCAGCAGGGTTCACGAGGTACAGCCAGCAGTCAGACATGCCACAAGTTTATTTGTCTGGTTAAAGTGAAGTATTGGATACTTGTGGGACGTGGATCATGTGCTGTTGTGAGGGAGAAAGAATGGGTGCTTGTGTAGTACTTTTTCACTGTGCTTGTTTGACGTTTTCAAATCGCTCTTGAAATGTGTGGTTAGCTGCGTGTGACTGTCTGAGTAGGTGTGCAGCACAAAAAGATTGTATGTATTGTCTGCTTGTAAACCTAAAAAATGTATGACCCTGACAATGACAATGCCTTTCTCAGCAAAGCCGTCAAAACTGGCCTATGCAACTGAACTTACAGTTGCATCAGAGATGCTTGACCCACGCCCTCACCACCACCACCATCATCTTTAGCAGTGTCTAAATAAACTTTCGTATTCTTCATATTTGTCTGTAACCTTTAACCCCAACTCACTGTCTTCCATAACCTCTATTGCTCATTGTCTTCCCCGCGTTTCTTGTCCCTGAGTCTTTCTCTATCTTGCTGTCTTTCTCTCCCTCCTTCCTCCCTCTCTGTAGGTTAACCCAGAGTTCAGCCATTCCTCTTTCTCACCTCTCCCTGACTGACAGGCCTGTCTTCCAGATGGTTGCCAGATTGCCAGGCTCCTTGTCAGTTCATATTAAGCTTTGTTTGATTAATGCATAATTCAGAGGCCTGTTCTCCTCCACAAGTGTATCTGTATCTAATTAGCACCAACTAACTGTTTTTTTTTGTTTGTTTTGTTTGTTTGTTTTTCTTTTTCCCATATTCATTGTCTACTCATGGCTCAAATAGGGTAAAACCACTATGTATCACCTTCATTGTGTCTTCCTGGTCTGTTAGCATAAGCTGTCAGTGGAACTGACATAGAACAGGGTGGTTAAAATTGTTTACCTCAATTTTGATACATATGTACACATTTTGAAGAGACTAAACATTCTGTGCATGTGTGTGTATTCATGTCTTCATTTGCCAAACCGTAAGGAATTTGGAGCAAACAAAGGTCAAACATAGGGCTTAGTGCAATATGTGTTTGAAGGATCAGAATTACATTTTTTTCCTGAGCTTTATAGGCTTCCTGTTGAAATTCTTATTTCCAAATGTAAAGGGCAGAAACGTCTTGACTGTTCCAAGGGTTGATCCATTGGCCCCACAGAGGACTGATTAACCTCTCCGCAACAAAGAGTCATCTGCATCGCTGAAATTAGCAAAACTGAATCAAATTATCCATTTGCTTTCTCTGCCTGTGACTCAAAATTTTGGAATGCCACAGCATATCTTGAAAATTCATCATGGCCCCAGCTTTTTCAAATCAAGCATGGATTTGATCATATTATTTGATAGATCTGATTTGATATTATTTGGCCACTTTTTTCTTCTTTTTTTTCTTAAATTTTTTTTAAACAGTTCCTACCATTGGTCTTTTATCTAATGTGTCAGCTGATTTAACTGTAGCCAATGACAATGACAGTCAACCTTTTTTGACTTCTTCTAGGCTGATTAGTGCTACAGCTGTGCTTAGGTTAAAGGCATTTAAAAAAGTACTCCATAATTCTACATCCACATTGAGCTCATATTTTTGACCGTTTTAAAACATGTATGATTAAGATTACCTGGAAAAGCACCTTAGTAGTACTATTACACAAAAGTGGTGGTTTTATTCATAGTGACTTCTTTTTTCAGTTTTCTTTGTCTTCTTCCAACTATGAATCAGCTTTTCACTTAACTTTCACGTCTGTCTTTGACTAGAGAGGTATTTGTGTATTGTCATGCTGCCCAGTCAATACTGGAACTCATTGTTCTTTGTATCTAATGGTTATGGTTATGTGGAGTTCTTTTGCTCAAGAAATAGCCATCTCTCTTTTTTCATATACATGTTGAAGATTTAAAATATATATTTTTTCTCATTTACGTCTAACTACCACGGTATAATATCCAGCAATTACTAACCTGACCTAAGATAACCATTATATGCACTGATCACACATAACTCTTTTTAGGTACTATGCACCTGGAAGGAACTTTAAATTACCCTAAAACTAGAGACCACTTACTTTTTAAAAAGTCTCACCATTTGAATGTGACTGCCTGATTTAAAAAGAAATAAATATACATTCAATGATAAATAAATACAAAAAGAGAATGCAGCAGTCTCTGGTTCATTGCTGTCACAGACTATCCTGTTTACACTGAGGACCTACTGGATTGTACTTATACTGCTCTCCTGCACTTGCTGAAGTATAGTCATGAGCACTTGTTTTAGTGTTAGTTAGTTCTGAGGCTATTTATAGCCTTTTTCACTGTGTCTATATGTTTGTGTCTGTGTGTAGATCCCTTAGGCATTCCTACAGTGTTGGAGTTTTGTAGATTTGTGTTAAAGGCCTCCATGCTTCTTGAACTTGATACTCTCCTAAATTGCACCGAGCATTATATTTTCTCTTAATCTGCTTTAATACAGTCACTAAGGCGAAACAGAGGCTGGAGCAACAGGAACGTAACTGCCTGCATGGTATACAAGAAGACTGGCATACATTTGAGAAAGAGAAATATACTTCTGTCCATCTTTCCACCAACTTTTCATACAACTAGCTGACCAGTCCCACAAGTGGGTAGAAATAACTGAATCTTTCCATCGCTCACATTGTGCATTTATAAGAAAATAGAAATAAAGTGATACAGATTGAGAAACAGAGAGTGGGTTGGTGGCAGTGTCTCAGTTTTCCAGGCTGTAATAGTAAAGTAATGGTGAAAAGGACCAACCTAGAGACAATGCCCCGGGGCTGACAACACTTTTGTATCTGTTCAGAGCAGAAAAGTCTGTAGGTACTAACAAAAGTACTTGGACAATCTTTGAAATCATGTCTACACATATATGCACACAGTCACTCACTGCCCCCCCCCCCCCCCCCCCACCACCACCACTTTCACACGCGTACAAATACACTGTGTTTAAGTTGTATATAGACTGGCTTAGCACTATCCAGTGGTGTTAGTTATTGTATTGCACATTTATTAAGTACTGTGTCTAGTGCAGTTTGAGGGTACTGTACTTGGATATTTCTATTTTATGCTAATTTTGGGATTGGATTAGATGTTGCCTAAAAACATAAAGACTTTAAAAAAGAAAAAAAACTCTAGAGAAAGCTTATGGAGTCAATGGAGTGTTTGAGTTGAATAATCATGGACAAATTAAGGAAAAGCTATACACAACCAAAAGTAAGTGGTGTCATAGAGCTTTTATAATTGAAGGAGGTAACGCTTGAAACTTAACTTAGCATCTCAGACAGGCATCCAGATCTCTGCATGGAATTCAAAGTAAGAGAGTTTGTTATTAATGTTATATTAACAAGGCGTCAAAATGGTTTTATCTCTAATTGCTATAGTTGCTGTCTTTGGGGTTGCCAGCTCTGTTTTTGGTGTGAAACATCTTCTGTTGGGTTCTTACTTTCTCACACAGCTCACACTAGGAACATGAGCTAAAAAGAGTCCAGACTCTGGGCCTTAATAATAATCAGTGCCTTCAGATGCCACTATTTATGAGACTTTAGTAGTAATGAAACAGGACCTAACATTTTCCAAAGGATTTGCATAGTACTGTGGCAAGGCAGTTTTTAGCAGGCATTAAACAGAAGCTAAACAAATCTGAAATCTTTACTGGCACAGCAGCACTCAGTCCATAAAAATTACTGACCTGGCCAATTCAGATTGGATTAAATTTATGATACTCTGGTAAAAAAATACATTACACCTCTACAGCTTGTGTAAAATCTATCCTGAGTTAGTAGAACTTTAGTTTTACTGTCATTAACTGATGATTGCCCAGATGTTACTGTCGTGAATCTTTCATTTACTTCTTTTAAAGGTATCAAAATTAAATTCAGTCGCACACAAATCAATTTTATTGTTATATAATGAGTCTAGGGCAGCGCAGGGCCATGGTGGTTAGCACTGCTGCCTCACAGCAAGAAGGTCCTGAATTCAAATCCACCATCTGGCCGGCGTCTTTCTGTGTGGAGTTTGCAGGTGTCTATGTGGGTTCTCTCCAGGTACTCTGGCTTCCTTCCACTCTCCAGAGACATACAGTTAGTGGAGTTAGGTTAACTGGTGATTCTAAATTGCCCATAAGTGTGAATGTGAGTGTGAATGGTTGTTTGTCTCTCTGTGCTAGCCCTGCGACAGACTGGTGACCTGTCCAGCGTGCCTCTAGCCCTATGGCAGCCTGGATAGAGTCCACTTCCGCCCCACCCCCCATGACTCTGAATTGGCTGGGCAAAAGAAAAGGGATGAGTGGATAATCATACTAACTTAGAATCCCAAAACAGCTTTCTGCAGATGGAAAATAAACATAGTTATTGTACATGTGGTAGTGTCTGAATGAAAATGTCAAATTTTCAAGTAGTAGCTTATCAAGTTCAGTGCCAGTACGCAAAGGAGGCCACTTCAAACTGAGCCAGTCGAGTGATGATGAAAGCATCATCTCAGACACATCTATCAGTCATAAATATGTGGTGGAGGATGGAGGAGAGCAAAGAAAATGTGAGAATAACAGACAGGAGAAAGATTGAGACCTTCAGACATTTATAGCTGTGTGTATGTGTGTGTGTGTGTACTTTTATCTTCATTAAAACACCTCTGCTCATTGTTCCTGAATCCATCAATGTGACTGCTGCTGAGATATGACTGAGTGTAAGTTACTCATATACCCACTGTCACTCATTACAACATTCATTGGTTCATTTGTTATATGTGAAGAAATCTTCCATGCAAACATACATGTATAAAGACTTATGTACCCTCTGATCCCCCCCCCCCCCCCCCCCCCTCCCCATCACACAGTCACGGAAGTAACACATAACATAGTTCTGTGGTTTCAATCATACACAGCATGCATAAATCATTGCTTGTCTCGGGAGCAACAGATTTTTCAATAATAGAAACACACACGCACGCACACAAGTATTCTTTGCGCTAATCATCAGCACTGTTTGATCTACCCAGAGCTTTAATCTTGTCTTATGTGGACAGAGTTGTGCCTGCAGTTGAGCATGAGGAGCATTGTTGTAGGTGCATCGCAGCCCTCTTAGCTTTAAACAAGTTTACACTGATTGTTTCATGTATCTAGGCCTGGGCTCCTGACGCCTGCAACGCTTTTGAACCTGGCCTTTTGTGTTCTCCAACAGAGCTTTTGTTCTAGATGAAACAGACTATGTATGGTCAGCACTGAGCTCCTGTACAGCCAAGTGTCAGCTCCTGCATGCACTCGCATATGTGGAGATGAATGCAAACAACCATACACAAACAACCTAGGCACGTTGAAATGCAAAACCATACTTGTGTACAGCAACATGTAAACCAATGTACACACACATTTATGGGGCATGTATGAAATTGTGTTTGTGTGTGTGTGTGTGTGTGTGTGTGTGTGTGTGAGTGAGTGGATGGGAGCATCTGTTTTTTCTCAGCAGTACAAGATCCTACAACAGCAATTACAAAAGAGATTTTAGAATTAAAGTTTCATCTTACTGTAACACCATGGCCTCTCCCCGGCACATCAGAGCTCTGCTGATTTCTTTTTAACAATATCAACATGTTTGTGCTCTCGAAGGATAAAGTTACTTTTAAAAAAGGAAATTTAAAGTAGTGAGAAACTTGCTGAATATATATACACTTGTCCACACAAACAACAGAACTCATGTAATATTGACACACAGACCCTCTCTTTACATTGGTAGACAAAGAATAATACAATCCATTTTATGTTTTGCATATTTTACTGAGTCTCGTTCAAATGAGTTTTAATGTATATTTGTAGGAAGCAAATATACATTTGTTAAAGTCGAAGCAGTCAGATGCGTGAGACACTAAAGTAAACGTGAATGATAAAATATCCATTTTATTTCAAGGAAAGTAGAGCACCTGTGCTTTCTGCAGCTTTGTGACACTGACATACCAGCGCAGGTTCGTCTTAAAGAGGAACACCAATGCCAACACAAATGCAAGAGTATGTGTGTATTTCTGGATTCTCCTTTAAATATTCTCCTTTAAATCTGGTCAGCTTATTATGTTTGAAATATATTCTTTATACAGCCATTTTAATGTCTGTTCAGGAGAAAATTCTACAGCAAAAATTGCCCTTTAATGTTTTAATACACTGAATCTTGAATCATGGAAACAACTTAAACATTTGACACAGTTAAAAAACAAGGACACCCATTGTCCTAAAAATGTGTTTTTCAAAAGCTGTGCAAAAGCAGCAATGCGGGCCTTTGGATCTTTACATTTTAGCTGTGGCAGAATCTTGGTCTTGGTGTTCTGATGCTAATGTAACAAAAGCTTGTAGCAGAAGTCTTTGTGCTGCAATGTGTTCGAAATAAAAGCAAAAAAAAAAGGGGGGGGGCGGCAAGAGTCTCTCCTCAGATATTAGGGGTGGTGCATGAAAAAGTAAATGAGCATCCTAATAACGGGGCCTCTTAATTTTTCAGTAGATGTGATGAAGTGAGGTTTGACTGATGTTTCCTGAAAGTGGCAACATGTGTCCCTCTTACCCGGCTGGCACAGCCTTCTCGTCTACAGATGTGTCGCTTGATGTATCCATCGAATGGCACACTGCCACTTAATAAAATATCACTCATGCTTTGACAGGGAAGCCTTAATTGAGTCCCTTGTCAGTTTTATCAAACTGTGTGTTATCATCGTTTGAAACTTTTTTCCTCTCTCTCCAGTCTCTTCTTGCTCTTATGGAATATGCTTGCAGTTGAATCCTCTGCAACCCAAAAAAGAGAGAAGGTGGGTGGGGTTGAGAAAAAGAAATATAACGAACAACACCACGGCTGAAAGAGAAATAAAGAACAAAAGTAAAAATGAGAGATGGGCAGAGAGAGAGAGGAGAAATAGCCAATGAAGATGGTGCGGTGAAAGAGCTTTTGCAGGGTATCTTGTGATTGGATTCATAATTCAGGTTCATGATTTTAATTTCCCTCTGTTCTTATCAAAGGCCTTTGGAGCAGCAGGGGAAAGTCTGGTAGTTTGCTGGATAACTGCATAAAGGATGTGCCGAAGCACTGTGCAACACTACCTGGACGACAGTGGGGTGGAAATGTGCACAGTATTCACAGTATGACTAACTCTTTAAAGAAGCAAATGCCTCCAGCATGCACTGTTTACACAAACCCTTCTTGACAAAGGTTTGATTTGATAATATTCTCTTGTAAGTTTCTAATAAAAATGCACTTCAGTTGAAGTGTTTCTGTTGACTGCAATGTTGGAACACAGTTAAAAAAAAAAAAATGAACTGATACATTTTGTGGCCAGTGTTTCAGTTTGATTGGAAGCTTTTAGATGCATACCAGGCAAAGCGCATACAGGTTAACTTGATCAGTGACGACAACTGGTTCCCTCCAGATAACTTTTAAGTAATAGAGAGAGAGTGAATTATCAGAGAGAAGTTCTTTAAAAAACACTTAAACACTGCAAGGTGAGTCTAAAGCACTAGAACAGACAAGTTTTTCTTTTGTATACTTGTATATATAAAAAAAAAATCATTTGTACGTGAGTTAAATCTATGCCTTATTGTCATCTTTAAAAAATGTGAAGCTGTGTGTGTGTGTGTGTGTGTGTGTGTGTGTGTGTGTTCAAAACTCAGTAGGCTTTTTGGTCAGTTCCACATTTTGCATTTGTTATTCCTCCAAGACAAACAAATTTATAACTAGTCTGGTACCCGTTACATACACACAGACCGCAAAAATTAGAGGTTTTAGATTATTGACATGAACAGGGTGGCCTGGGATGGAGTTCCAGACTAAATTATTTTTTTCAGGATTTGTATATAAATATGGTTAAAGCGGAGCTGTAATCCAGAAAAGCTTCAAACTGTTAGAAAGCTAAGTAAGTGTAAGAGTAAGTGTAGCTCTGTTCTGTACATATTGCACAAACTAGAGGGCACTATAGTTGTCCTTACTGAGATGCATGCTTCTTACTGCTCATCTTTCTTTGAAAACATACGCTCCACACTCCACCATGTTTTGATGTTCGTTTCTTTTTTCTGTTTTTTCCTTCCTCTCTAATCTTCATATTTTCCACTTTTTCTATTCTCCCTCTCCTCCTACTTTTTTCTTTTTCTCCCCACATTTTTTTCCTTCTTTATCCATTCTTTTTCTTTCTCTCACTCATTCTTTTTGTCATTTTCACACCCTTTCCTCTTCCCTCCATCTTTATTTCTATGGCTTTGGTGCTTACAGGACTCAGTAATGCCACTGCACTTCTCAGCGAGTCATTTGATCATTAATTTATCACAGTTCCAGCAGTTTGTTTGACAGGTGCAAGGGCTTTCATCTGCCTAGTGCTAGGCATTGCTGAATTAACAAGCTAACCCCGACTTATATGTTGAGTGAACAGGTGAGCTTGGATTTGAACAAGGCAATGGGTCTGTTCACACAGAATGATCATGGACCAACATACAAGGTGGCCACTGGCTCTCTCTGGCCTTTTGACCAGTTCTTAATCCAGAAGAAAAATTGCAATCTTAATGTCTGGTAACAAACACAACACAAGCAAAAGACAGATTACTGCCACTCTGGTTCAACTGAATATTCCCTACTTAACTGGTTGTGTTGGTGGAGTCGTCTTTTCTCTGCTCTCCCGATTTCATATGTGACTTTTCTTAAAAAGCAGATTTCATCAGCTGGGTACTGAGTTATTTTAAATTTTAGATATGATAGGCATTGCCTCATTTAAAAGCTGGTTTAAACCTCATACCCACTGTTTGTAATAAAGTTGGCGGATGTATAGAGAGGTAAATGTGTAATGTTACTTTGCAGGTCTAGAATTGGATTTTACATGCCCTTAAGCTTTCACTGTGTCTCTCAGACTGTTTCTTCATCTCTCTCTCTCTCTCTCTCTCTCTCTCTCTCTCTCTCTCCTGTCTGATTATTTCTCTCCGTCAGCCTGCTCTCTTTCACTTCAGCTGTAGATCATTAAAAACAGACCCTGTCCTCTCCAATATTCAGCATTTCCTCTGCTCTATAAAATCACCACTAGTTCTATTATTAAAGCATTCTTTTCATTCAGATGTTATGAATAACATTGTTTATGCATTATTTAATAAATGTGGATGCTCTGAAATCTTTGGAAGGCAGGAGCCTCAGAGGAGAGCAGTGTTATGCCTGATTTAGACTTCTGCGCTGGGTCTTTGTGGGGCCTGCGACGTAACCTACGTAAGTGGCCGACGTCGTTGCTGGCATTTATGCTCGTGCAGATGCACTGTGTGCGTTAATTACCGTGTGGTCGTGTCCTGGTGTTTTACATGTGGTGCCGGCTGACAGAAACAAAAAAAATACTGGGACTTTTTTCCCTCCCGGGTCTTTGCTCTTTGTTGCGGTCATCTTTTTTTCTGCAAACATATTTGTCCCTCTAGTTTTTTTTTTTTTTTTTCACTTCTTTGCACATTCCCTCACGTCATTCCAATAATTTCAGCAATCTCCCTCCAGGAATTTGCTGACATTTGTTGGTCCCTATATTGTTGCTATCATTATTATTCCTTATATTGAAGTGATTATTGTTTTTCTCTCACTGATTAAAAAAAAAAAACTGTGGCAAAAAAGTAGCTGGAAATGGAAAATGGACCATGCTGAACAAGCCAATCACAATCCTTTCAGGCTGCGTTGACCTGACATGTAGTTACATTTCTCGAGAGGTGCACGTCAGGTTACATCATAGGTTATGGTGTAGGGTTCAGAGGGGTTTTCAGTACATACGTAGGCCTGCAAAGATCCGACACAGAAGTCTAAATCAGCCTTTACTCTCCTGGAAGGGCCGTTCACACCTTTCTACTTCATCCAGGCCCCCAGTGACAAATCTATGAACTCTTTTAATGCAAAGATTTATTTGCTGGTCAGATTGAATAGTATTTTTGCTGTGCACTGCAGTGTTGAGCAATCACATAAAACATTTTTTTTGTTGTTGTTTTTTTTGTTATTTGTTTTTTTTTCCTGATAATACTCTAGTTCTCTTGTGTTTTCTCTCTTTCCAACCTCTTTCTTTCTTTTCCCTCCCTCTATCCTCAGAATCAAGGTCTGCTGGGGCATTTTTAAGACAGAGGCTTCCTGGACTATTTTGGTATCAAAGCTTTGAGGCAGCAAGAGGCATGCTGTCTGAAGTTGACATGTAAAGAGAGGCGGGCCTTCCTCTCCGGCTGGTTTGCAGGGGCAATGGGATGGGGGTGGGGGGTGCTCAGTAGCCCTGCCAGGAGAAGTCTCTACTGGGGATATGAGCCTCAAACACTCCTCTTCAAGTTCACACACTCCCCAGTCACTGGGGAGTCGAATGTTTCATATGTTTAGCACTCAGGTATCTAAATGTATGGACGTAGAGATGGTTGTGTGTTGGCTCATATATACATTTAGGTGTTAGTGAAATGATGCATTAGCAATACAGGTGTACACTAAAGCTGTAGCGGTGCCGTGTTGTCACTTGGTACAATTTTAGATTTTTGACTTAAAATTTCAAAGTTCACTTCATACGTTGGCTGCCCCAAATGGCAGTGAGATGTAATTGTAAGATTTTTTTTTTCACAATCGAGAAAAATGTACTTTTATGTGAATGTGATGGTGATGAAGTAAATTTTGAACTACATCTTGTTTAGTAGTGGATAATGGGTAGGTTTCAGCCTATGAACCCCTAGTGGTAAATGGTGCTGTATTTGAGTTCACATGCTTAATGCATTACTGCCTGTGAACATAATGGATGAAATAATCTGACATCAATTTGGGAAAATAGGGTGAAATTCAGCCTCTTGGATTTAGGAATAGGAATTGTGTCTCTGTAGTTCCATTTTTAGGATGATTAGATGGTTTTATCTTGTAAAAATCTTTCCTGCAGCTTTGATGTGAATTTAACCAGCTCCAGCCCTATGTGGTTCTGTGGACTGTTGTCCAGATGACCCCCTCATTTTTTTTCTCTCCCTGCTGAGGAAGTCCAGCCTACAGAGGATCTGACTGTGAATCCATCTGACCTGGCTAGTGTCTCTACCAACACACTGCTCCCTGATTCATCTGCTGCCAACCCCTTCAAGTTATTCATCTGGAAGAAATATGCATTCATCATTGTATTTTTAATCACACCAAATAGATAGACAAAGAGAATGCCTTGGGGAGAGAGGGAGCAATCTACAATTCCCAGTGCTTAGATGATATTCCTGCCCTGCATCACCAAACATTCCCCAAATTGACTCTGAATGAATTTATTTTTAATGTGTGGAAGATGCTCTACCACAGAGAATAGAGATGGTGTGTATATGAGTTTGTGTGTGTACGTGTTCTTATCTGTATTCACTGTAATAGTATTTCTGTGCATGTTAACCTACATGTCAGAAGGTTTCAGTATTTTATTGTGCCTATGTTTGTGTTAACATGTGTATAAAGTTTGTGAGATTGCAAAGGGGGAAAAAAAAGGCAAGACTACATAGTGGCCTAAACAAAACACTTAATATAGTATTTTTTAAAATACATAATTAAAGCTCATTGTTTGTGGAGTTGTCCCATTGCATAATCCCATTTTGACCTATCTCCTTCCCAATCAAAGCCTGGTATTGTAGTGGAGCTGTTTGGCCTAGCCAGCCCTGAACAAATGAGCAAGCTCATCCCTTCATCCTTCATTCCATTGTATTCATTAATAAATTAATTTATCAGCTCGTCTTGGTTCCAGCCTAATTGAGTCCCATTGCAGCTTTATAAGTAGGACACGTACAGATCCAACAAATGGAATGGTATCCGGCCTTCAGTCCTTTGGGCTATGCCTTGGCCCTGTACTTTGGAACTCACTGCTTTGTTAGCTGTTCTGTGTGTGTGAGACAGAGTTTGAGTGTGGATAGATCTGATACCTCTTTCATTTGCTTTGAGCTATCTGTTGATTATCTCAGTGCAGTGTGGTTGCATTCTGTGTTAGCTGGGACAGATTGGAAGGTGGGGGTTGCTCTGTAGAGATGGAATGAGAGAGGAGCAGTGGGAGGAAGGGGTCTTCCTGTCACCCCCATCAGAGATGAGTCCCCACAGTGTCTCTCTAAGTACACATACAGAAATGCACAAGTTTGTGCACATACGCACACACTACAAACAGATGTGGGCTCACAGAAAAGGAAGGGTGTTCAATAGCTTAATGCCATTACATTAAATTTTAAATAATGTTATGCAAATCAGAAATGACAGGAGATTATCTCCTTGGGACCTTGAAAGGGATTCGTCAGTTCTTATTCCAATAGCCTTGGAAAATAGCCCAGACGTCCTGAGTCGAGAAATATGGCAGGGCGTGACGGAGCCTGCCGCTGCTGAAAGAGGAGGCCGTGAGAAAAGGCCCCAAGTGTTGGCTATTAAAATCAATTTACCCAGGAAGTCAATGAATAGAAATCCCTCAGTAAAGGCACCTCCCAGGACAGCTCAGGGGTCCTCAATGAACTGAGCGGGTAATATATTGGATGCAGGTGCCACATGCCAAAGTGAGAGTAATACATACCATAAGGAAGAGGCTATAGGATGAAACATGAAGAGTGAGGATTAGAAGTCAGTGGTATGTCCTAAAATTGACATCATTGTATATTTTAATTTTATTTTTATTTCAGTATAAATGCTGCTGAAGGGGGTAAAGAACTGACATGGCAACAAGATGGCAGCAGGAGAGTTTCTGTCTCAGCGTGTAGCCAAGTTTATAAGAATTTGCGAGATTTGAAGATATTTGGCAGATTAAACCAAATATTAAGGTTATGCCTAGTGGACATGGAGACAGCTTTTTTGACACTTGTTGGTAACAATTCATATTAGCTTAACAAGCACACTATGGCTGTGTAAAACACTGGCCGTGGCTTGCAGCAGTTAAAATATGACTTTTCAGCATGCTTAGATTTGTTCAAAAGGTGGTGTGATAAAGGACTGTTAGTAACCAGGAATTTTATACTTACAATAACATCATCAACTCCAGAAAAGTATTCTTTCACTTCATCTGTGTTTACGGCCCATCGCCAGCTCAGATAGAGGAGAACGGCTGCAACTTGACCTTAAATGAACCCCAGACACAGTAGCAAAACAGTCAACACAGTTTTTTGCCATTTATAATGCTACTGCACTGTAAAAAAATAATAAAGAAAGAAATTAATTAATAACAATGGTAATAAACTTGCATTTTAAATTTGATTGGGAAATCACAGTATGGGATGTATACTGGGGCTTTACCAGACAAAACGCTATAATCGAAATTCTTCCTGTAATATCATATTATTTTTACTGCCCACCTTTACTGAAGACTTACTTCCACTTTCCCCCTTGAGCCTGTTGTTTAACCCGACAGGCTTAACCTGTGTATGCACCAATTTAAAAAAGCTTGCTTTGAGTTTGCTCTGTCTGTTATGCTTCCCACGGTGATGGTGAATTTCTTTGTTGTAAGAGTGGGATGTTTTTTGTTTTAAAAAAAAAAAAGCTGTTTTGAATCAATAAAGATTCTGTGATTTTTCTGTCCTTTCACAAATTACAAGAATATACAGTACGCACTTAATGTTGGAGGATGTGATGGCGGATCAGTGCTCATTACTTGACTACACCATTTTCCTCTTCCTCTCTCTCCTTTTCTACTTTCACTGCAGGCTTTGAGTGTCTCAGCCATGCTTGCAAAACAGCCAGTCTCAATATTGTGTTAGGGACAGAGCCATCCATTACTGCGCAAACATGGTCTTGTCTGTCTCCAGTGCTTTGGGCCAGCAATTAAAGACATCACGCCAGCACAGAGGCACTGAAGCACTGTAAGACCTTATCAGAGCCATTCCATCAAATATTGATGAACCTAATTGAGGTTTTTAGGTACTACAAAGCTTCCTGAAGAGTATGCTTTTATAGCAAAGCACAGTCCTGCTCTATTGGAGCACAGAGCGAGAAGGGTGCAGTCTTGTGTGTAAATTGCATGTTATGTAGACTAACAGCAGGCAATTGCATGTTATTGAGATGGAAGATGAGGGAGAAACTTGTACCAATCAGATTCTTCTCCCATGGATTTAAAGTATGTCAGCACCAAGTTATTGTAACAGACACTATATAGTGCTGTAACTCAAAGAGCAATGTACAAAGAACATTTGAAATTATGATCATGTCATGATATTTTTATTCATCTCTTCTTTTTGAATATTATTTTCCATGTTGTCAGAAAAACAGAAATAGACTCCAGCTCCCTTTTGGTGTATGTGTTTTCCTCTCTCTCTCTCTCTTTCTAACTTTCAGTCATTTTGAGATAAAGCAGGATTGCATTTCAATCTTTTTTTTTCCCCCTGAAATATAAAACTTTACTGCTGCAGTTCTTATTCCTCTCTTTTTCTCAGTGCTGGTCCCCCGTGACATCAGCCTGAGAATGGCAGCTTTAATTTGCAGGAAAACAAGTCGAGAATATTGATTTCAAAAAGTGCTTTTTTCCCCCCTTGGAAAAAAAGAAAAAAAAAAAAAACTGTCTGCTATGTGAAAACCTGTAGCCTTCAATTAAGTGAGGCTTGTAGGTGTGTGTGTTTTCATTTGGACTCTGTGTTCACTTGAAATGATACATTAAAGGCTGTGTTTTACTTCAATCAGACTGTGAAAATATACACACAGACCTAAGTGTCTCTTGAAGGGCTCCGAAGTTGGCATATACACACCGCCACCAGACAGATGGGCGGTATTTATCTTAGAACAAGAACCATGTTCTCCTGCTCCAAGATGGGAAAACACTGCTTTTCCCACTTCTGAAGACGACACGTGTCCAGGAATTTATGTCAGCTGATATTCACAGGTCTCAAATCTCACTTTCTCTCCTCAAGAGTTTTTTTTTTTTTTTTTGTAAAGCGCAATAATTTTCATAGAGCCTGTTTTCCCCCATGCGCAGAACATAACTCAGAGCTGTGCTACTTGGCCACATCCACACACTGGACTGTGGAGCCATTGCATTTCTGTTTATTTCGACTCACAATGAACCTACAATGATTAATTTGGTCTTATTTGGTGAATAGTCAGTCCCTGTGGTAAAGCTTATCCACTTTAATGCAAGGCCTGAACTAGGTGTTCTGAACTGGTGCTCAGGGCTGGGCAGAGTTTGGGTATCAACACAGGCACTGACTAGAGCTAGTGGTTGTAACACTCCATCCCAGAGGCTTTGGAAGTCATCCCGCTAATACAGACATGACTAAAGCTCCCTATCATCCCCCACAGAATGACACGGCACAGCTCCAAGACTTAACTCTTACAAAGAGCTTAAATATCTTAGATGTGTAATGCATAATAGAGGTGTGTTCTGTACTTTGGTGTTCAGAGTATTCCCATCGCTATACTAGGCTTTACTACAATAGCATGCTGGTTTGTTTAATATGTCACAGTGCCTTGTCAACTGTGAGAAGTACTTGCGGATGGCTGGATACTAAAAGGCACAGTGATAATTATATTAAAAAAAAAAAAAGAAAGAACACTATTCATGTTTATGGTAAAGTCCTCTGACTAACAAGATCACTTTCTTCATCTCCTTGTTTCCCTTTTGGTCTCAACTCTCTATCTGTGCATGCATGTGTGTATGCACATGTTTCTCTGTGTTTGCATACACTCCATGTTCATATTTGCTCAAAAGGAGGCTGGAAGCTCCCCTAGTGGCTCCTCTTGAGAATTACTTTAGAGAATACAACTGTGCTCAGCAGCAAACACACTAATGGCAAGAAAAATAGCAAACACATTACTTTTTTGTTTCCGTATCAGCAGTCCAACTGTTCCTTCTATTTCTGTTTGCTTACATATATGTGTGGAGACAAAGGCTTGTTTGTAAAACACAGTGTAAGCGCAAAAAGGGTGTAGGTATTAAGTGTTTGCAATTCAAGTACAATGTTCTCATCAGCTACTACTAAATAAAATAAAATTGTTGAGGGAGGGAGTTGTTTATTTTCATATACATGGGTTTTCAACTTGCAAGGTGTGTTTTTGTGCCTTTGCTACCAATCTAATTGAACCTAATATATTCTCTTGTACTGAAAAAAGTAGGCTGCAGGACAGTGCCTTGAGAGTTGCAAACAATATTGTGATTTACACTTTTTTACATTTTAAATTTTAATGTTTTACTGATTTCAGACAGTTAATTCCATGTAGTTCTTAGGTGCATGAAAAATACTTTAAGGCAAAAACTACGATGCGCACACCTAATTACATACTAAGTAGGTACTTAATTATTGACTTCTCTTTTAGGCAAAAGTTCTGCAAACAATCATAATGACACACATGCCTGAATGTGTTTGTTCCATGGCAGGGCAGCCTTCACAGACTTCCATCAAGCCTGTTAGCCAACCTGCCCTAAGATTAATGAAATGCAGGAAACATATGGGAGCGTGTGTGTCTGTTATTGCGCACAGCTGTATATGTATAAATGTGTTTGCTATAGGAGTGCACATGGTATGCATGTTAATTCAGCCTTCAGCTAAACACAAAGTGGTCTAAGATCTCTAGCATTCACACTGTGCTATTACAAGCTACACATAAGTAAATGGATCCCTTGGCAGGACACAACTGATAAGGCCATGATGACTTGAGATCTACACTTCACATTTCATTTGTTTTGATCTCTGCGCTGTGCTCTCGCTCTGTGCGCGTGTGTGTGAGTGAGTGTGTGTGTGTGTGTGTGTGTGTGTGTGTGTGTGTGTGAGAGAGAGAGAGAGAGAGAGAGAGAGAGAGAAGAATACAATAGTGTGGGACATGCTGCCCTTATGTGTTTGTTCTAAATTGATTACCTGCTTCCTGTGTTTTTGTCATCTTGTTCTTCCTCTCTGCATGTGCTGTGCTGCTGACTGACTGATTATATCAGGAAGCGGTCAGCAGCCCAGGATATTTCAATTTCATTGGATTTAAAGAGGACTTGCAGGAGGTGCGCACATTAGCGCCTCAATGAAATTGCATTTGTCAGCATGATCCTTTTTAAGTGCATTTCAATTAAGCTGTGATTCTTTGATTATATTATGCCCCAGCCTTGCCGGCAAAAGCTTACTGCTGGTTGAACAAGGCTCTGTCTAATGTACACAATTTAATTTTCTTAATTGAGCTAACATGCTTTTCATATCCTAATTCCTAGAATAATCTTTAATTCCTATCTGCTGCGGCAGACTTTTAATGAAAAAGGGCAGCCTAAAAACATCTGTTAGACTGGTGATTAAATCATCCGCATAACATCTGCATTTATGAGGGTGTTAGCATGCTGCATGGCCCTTTATCTATTTTGGGCAATTATCTTGTGTGACTGTAGTAATATTAGATATTAATATAGACGTGTTTGTGTGGTCCCCTTTGCACTGGCAACTGTCATCTCGCTTTGTTTCCAAAGACAGCTCTTGCTATTGATATAATGTACCAGAAGTCTCCTTTAAACAAAAGGAGGGGAACATTGTTCTTTGTTTGAGCTGTGAGCATAAGCCCTTTGTGTAGCCTCTTTTTCTGAATGGTGGAAGACATGATGAGCAAATCCTGTTTCCTCTATGGCGAGTCGTTAAGTAATTGATTAAACTGTTAAATATACAGGCCCAGGCACACACACTTGCATGCACACAGTGATCACATGGATTGCACTAACACACAAATGTGTTACACAGTGTTTCCATACCTGCCGGCTTCACACAGTGTCGCTGGAGTACCAGCAGAGAGCCCACTGCAGTGTAAAACACAGTAACTCCTCTTTCCGTTTGTCCCTCAGTCCCTCCCTTGCCACCGTCCATCAGACCGACTTATCAAGAATCACACAAAGTGGAGTATCAGATGAAAGCCATTGCTCTGCCTCCTTAACCTCATCTACCTTCGCCTTCTCTTCTTCCACCTTTTTCTTCCCCCCCGCGTCTTCCTTGTGGCATGGTCATCTGTCCATTAAGAGTGGGTGAGTCACTCACCTGCCGTTTGGCCCCCTCATCATATGACACACGGTGGCACAGCACGGCTGTCATCGATTCCGCCGGGCCTGGATCAGGTGACCAGATTATCTTCCTGCCAGCTTTCATTTACCACATTCTCGTGTGTTACACTGACAACAGACACAATCAGGATGTAACTAATCAAATGACCAACCTGTTCGCTGCCTGCAGTGTCCACAATGTGTCAGAGAAATACTTTGGTCAGACCTTGGAGTTTAAAGTCTGATAGGCAATGTTCCAAAGTGAGTGATCCTGGTTATCAAACATGAGCTTCTCTGAGCGGGGAAAAAAAATAGCTTTTTGAGATTTTAGCTGTATAACAATTCATTATATGATGGTTCATCAAAAGGTAATGAATTTATAACACCAGCATTTTGTTATAATCTGCCACAATATTAAAAAAATGTTCCTTATTCGTTGAACTTCTAGTAATATTATCAGTGTTGATATTTTATTTTATGCCTTTTAGCATGAATCATACTGACACAAAATACATTTTAAAAAGATACTCATCTTCAGCATGTTATTTAGTGGTAGTCTTTCATTGGTCAAAATTGCATTGTATTTATTAGCTTAGTAGAAACAGGGCTTTAGATTTGAGACAGAAACTACAAGAAGTTGTCATGAACATCAAAATAAAGTGACATGCAAATGTCAGAAGATATAAGTACACATTATATGGGCATTTTAAATGTTCTCATGTGATCTTATTCAGCCGATTACATCTGTGCATCTCGCTGAGTCAGTGAGAGAAGAAAGGAAGGTCAGCGCAGGAGACACTGAAGAACTAGGCTTTTTTTTTTTTTTTTCTCTCTCTACAGGCATTTCACAACTAGTTTATCTAATATGGTCTGAAACTGTGGCGGTTTCGAAAAGTGGATCGTTTGAGTAACTATATAAAACTGAATGAAATATGAGCAAATATGAAGCTATTTAATTTTTTTTTTAAATTAAGCATTTGATTTTTAAGATGCACATTTTTAAAAGCTCTGTGTTTAAATTATTTTTTTAATTACATTTTTATTTTGCTTTAAAAGAGAAACATATTTATTAGATTAAATGTTAATAGCTAACAGTTCCATGTGAACACTGACTAAAAAAATAAAACATAGGTAAATTTTACTTTGATTAGTACAGATGTTGATACAACTACTTGGCTTCTTATCTATAGATGGCACTGAATTGTAACAGAACTTGGACAGTATGATATTCTATATCTTTCCTTGAGGAAATTCTTTTTGATAGAAACTCTAAGATTTTTATTTTCATAACCCAGATATGCAAGAATAGTTGATTTAAAAATTGCACAGGAGAGGGAAAGTGTGATTTTTAGGACGCTCAAGCCTAACATTAGCTGACATAATGTTAGCTTACAACCAGTTCTTTTCGGCTGTCTGGAGAAGGGAGGGTCATATAGCTAGCTATACCACACCAAAATTTATTTTTCAGGAAAGTGCATTTCTGATTAATTCTTTGGGTCTGGCTCAAGGATGAAAAGGGTATCTGAAATTTTGAAATTGGCTGAAAAAAATAGTCATTTTATTGCATTTTTCCGTCTGGAGCTGGTGTTGTCAGGATCTGTATGCCAAACGGTGAACAGTCCTACTGGAAAACTATATGCGTCAGTTTGTTCATTCAACCTACAGCTGCTGAGAAAGGTCTCTTCTGAGTGGTTGCCAAGTTTCATGGAATTGTTACAGTGTACAGGGGTTGGACAATGAAACTGAAACACCTGTCATTTTAGTGTGAGAGGTTTCATGGATAAATTGGACCAGCCTGGTTGCCAATCTTCATTAATTGCACATTGCACCAGTAAGAGCAGAGTGTGAAGCTCCAATTAGCAGGGTAAGAGCACAGTTTTGCTCAAAATATTGCAATGCACACAACATTATGGGTGACATACCAGAGTTCAAAAGAGGACAAATTGTTGGTGCTCGTCTTGCTGGTGCATCTGTGACCAAGACAGCAAGTCTTTGTGATGTATCAAGAGCCACGGTATCCAGGGTAATGTCAGCATAACACCAAGAAGGACGAACCACATCCAACAGGATTAACTGTGGACGCAAGAGGAAGCTGTCTGAAAGGGATGTTCGGGTGCTAACCCGGATTGTATCCAAAAAACATAAAACCACGGCTGCCCAAATCACGGCAGAATTAAATGTGCACCTCAACTCTCCTGTTTCCACCAAAACTGTCCATCAGGAGCTCCACAGGGTCAATATACACGGCCGAGCTGCTATAGCCAAACCTTTGGTCACTCGTGCCAATGCCAAACGTCGGTTTCAATGGTGCAAGAAGCGCAAATCTTGGGCTGTGGACGATGTGAAACATGTATTGTTCTCTGATGAGTCCACATTTACTGTGTTCCCCACATCCGGGAGAGTTACGGTGTGGAGAAGCCCCAAAGAAGCGTAACACCCAGACTGTTGCATGCCCAGAGTGAAGCATGGGGGTGGACCAGTGATGGTTTGGGCTGCCATATCATGGCATTCCCTTGGCCCAATACTTGTGCTAGATGAGCGCGTCACTGCCAAGGACTACCGAACCATTCTGGAGGACCATGTGCATCCAATGGTTCAAACATTGTATCCTGAAGGTGGTGCCGTGTATCAGGATGACAATGCACCAGTACACACAGCAAGACTGGTGAAAGATTGGTTTGATGAACATGAAAGTGAAGTTGAACATCTCCCATGGCCTGCACAGTCACCAGATCTAAATATTATTCAGCCACTTTGGAGTGTTTTGGAGGAGCGAGTCAGGAAACGTTTTCCTCCACCAGCATCACGCCGTGACCTGGCCACTATCCTGCAAGAAGAATGGCTTAAAATCCCTCTGACCACTGTGCAGGACTTGTGTATGTCATTTCCAAGGCGAATTGACGCTGTATTGGCCGCAAAAGGAGGCCCTACACCATACTAATAAATTATTGTGGTCTAAAACCAGGTGTTTCAGTTTCATTGTCCAACCCCTGTACATCGGAGCTATTCTAAATTTAGTTAGGGGTTCGCCTAAATTTTTACTAGTGCGGCGTAATGTATTGCTGTGTAGCGCACCAGCGTGTTGTGTGATATAGCTAATATGCTGACAATAAATAACTGAAACAATATTGGGAATAAACATGTCAATCTTTGTGTGTTAGAACTCTGACTTCAGTTCAGGAGATGAAACCTGAGGTGAGCAGGAAGAGGATGAGGTGGAGAGGAGAGAGCAGTGGTGGAGGAGGCAGATAAAGCCCCATTGGTAACTTCACGAT
Organism: Archocentrus centrarchus; assembly: GCF_007364275.1. NCBI lineage: Eukaryota > Metazoa > Chordata > Actinopteri > Cichliformes > Cichlidae > Archocentrus > Archocentrus centrarchus. Next base: position 28,208,285 of record NC_044348.1, read on the forward strand.
ATTCCAGTTCATTATTGATTAAATCAACCGATTCATGAGTCACATTCACTTCGACTGAGAATTTGCTTGAGAAAGGTCCAATACATCGCTGATCTGCGCACTGTCCATGCTGTTTTGTTTGATTGTATACACAGTAAAACATCATCAATGGGAGACGATGCTCGCAAGTAGTTTTTAGCAGATGACTGATTAGCGGGCTCATCAAAAATAACATTGTTTCTAGGGTTGATTTAAAATATATCTATGCAAAGTAGTGCATTGGTAATGTGCTTATCCTTTAAATATGTCAGTGATGTTTTTTTGATTCACTTCATGTATTCACACACGTTTTACATATGACAGTGTTATATCACTTGTTATATCACAGATTTGTATAGTGCAGACTATGTACTGTAAAACAGTCTGTAAACTGTTTGTTAATTAGCTTGAAGTCTTGAAAACTATCAAATGCTGAAATATATTTTGTAAGTTTTTCACAATTTTTGTTTGAACCAGCATTAACAGGTCACTAAACTGGAGTATGACTGAAAATCAACAGGTAACAGTATCCAGTTTTAACACTAACTTAACATTTGTCCATGCTGATTACATAAAATATGGTATGACAACACTTATAACAAACAAAAAGGATATGTATTTCAATCTGAAGTGCAGGAAGCTTGTGTTTAATTAAACTCTACCAACTGGGGTACCTGCAAACCTGAGAGGTAACCTGTTTTGTCATTTCTCATATATTGTATCATTCTGATTTCTGACTACTTTATAAGCTTGTTCCTGACTAACTGATGATGATCCCAATGTTTGTTTGAGGTAAAGTTTATATTTTGTAAAGGAAGATATACTTTATATATAATTTGCATTTAACACAACGTTATACCAAAGTATGGTTATGGTAAAAAGAAATTATACCCTCTGTCGTCTCTAAGGTTTTACTTTATTAGTCTTTCACGTTGTTGTGGAGGACTTTTCATCCTTTTTTCTTTATATCCTTTATATTCTTTGCACTGTATGAGTGTGTGTGGATGAATGACACATGCAGTAGAAAGGCACTATATAAATGCTAGTCTATTTACCATGACTTCACCTATAATAATGATAAATTTTAAAGCAATGATAACAATTACTCTAGTAATAATGTTTTATTATAAATATGTCAGCACCGCACTGGAAGCAGTGCGGTGCTGACCAGGGAGACTTCCTAAACTCCTAAGTGGGGAGATCTGCCAAATGTAAATCTTTTTTTCTTTCTTTCTTTACATGCAACAGAGTTGCAGAATACTTTGACCCATGAGAGGTCAGTGGGTGATTAAAGAAGAAGTGAGTTCACTTGTTCGGCCACTTTTTTTTTTTTTGGTTTGCTTTTTTTTTTTCAGCAGTGCAATATTCATTCCATGCCTCTGTCACACAGGGATAAGACTAATTGCTGCTACAGTGACACTGTCTTTAATGCCCTACTTTGTGGCTAGGGTGCTAACCGATACAGCAATAAGGGACACGGAGGCACATTGACAGTTCCTTCATGTGGTAGCTACTAGCTTTGTTTTTGATTATATAACATGATCTTATTTATTCCTTCTATCATCTTGTGTTTTTCTCGCTGCTTCCTTTTGTGTCTGGTCTGTTTTAAGTGTTTGGGTTTGGTTCTGCATGGGTGGTGCTGTGTCCCCGGTGGTGGAGTGGTGATGTCTGTGTTCTCTCTGCCTCACTAGTGCCCACATTAAACAAAGAAAATAAAAAAATAAAAAATAAAAAAAAAACTTTCCCTACCCACTGAACCCACTCAGAACCTTTCTGGCTTAGATTCATTTTCCCCTCAGTGCCTGACTTTAATTCAGGGCCTACAGAAAACTCACAGCCAAGTAATAATTGAGAGCTTGAGCTCAAAATTCAGAGATAAGAATAGTACAGCAATATCACCTCAAGGTAGAATGATTGACATGTTTAAACAACAGTATATCATTCAAAAGAATTCTCATTAAATGTGTTTGGCTCAGTGTTGTTAGGACTGAAGAAAAGAAATCTGTCTGGCTGCGTTTGATGGTGTATATCCCCCAGGACCAAGCCTGTGAGAACTTCTTGTCTAGATACTCTTCACTTTAATGTGTAAAATGTTTCCGGCAGATGCTCCAGTAAAAGTCCAGTGCCATCAATTCATCCTCCTTCTCCCCACAGACAAATCTCAGAACCAGTTTGCGTAGAAAGAGCTCAAATCCTTGACCTGCCCCTTTCTTATGACCTCTCCTGGTGGAGTGGAGAGTCATAATCTGAGCAGTCCACTCCTTACAGAGACAGTCAAGTCCCCTCTGTTGTGCTATTATCAGCTGAGTGTTATTGCCCCTCTTTGCACAGGAAAATATGCCTTGATTTCCATCGACCCATGCCTGAATCAATGCTTTTAAAAATCTTAGACACCTTTTACTTAAGAGCAAAAGCATGCATTTTATGTTTTGACATGGTCATATTGATTGCTGGAAAGGGGTGTGTTGGGGGGGGTGGGGGGTGACCTCTCTCTCTCGTTCGTTCTCTTCACGCTTCTTTCTTTTGCACTCTCAGTCACTGCCAGTGTCTGGTAACACTGCCATCCTTAATGGCTTTTCTGTGCTCCATCTACCCCCCCCAAATCCCCTTGCAACCCCCACCCCCATCTCTTTCTTGCATTCCCTCTAACTCTCCTCTCTCTAGAGCTCCCCTTATTCTTTGCATTTTTTCCCCTCACTAATCAATACTCAGTGCTCCCCCCTGTCCACACCCCACGTCACTCACATTTGGCCCATGATAAATTATGGATGGGGGCCTCTCACATCACATCTAAAATTTCTATTGTGTTTGTCAATGTATGATCGATACTTCACCTCGCCGAATCCTCAAAGCTATCCATGCTTCTGCTCTCTGTCCACTTTCATTCCGTCTCCACTACCATTTTTTGTTTGTTTATGATTTTGGTTTGCTGGAAGTGCTTCTAGTGCTGGGGTCTCAAGGGCTGTAGCTAACAAAAAGGTAATCATCAAAAAAAAATGCATCCACCCCTGCACTTTTCTCACCTTCTCACTCTGCCACTTTAATTCCTTAGCTTGCCCTTTCTCCTACTTCTCTTTACAAAATGTCGTTAAAATGTGACAACACTGGATTCACACAAAAAAATGTGTGCTTGATGCCAGTTTGTGGAAGAACACTTGTGTTTGACAAAACCACATAGGCTTCCATCTTTCATTGTCATTGGCAGCCTTTATCCACCCCCATATCCGGAGAAGGCAAATCTACACTGGGGTGGATTTTTGAAGTGAAAAAAGAACTTGAAGAATCAGAGGGACCATAAACTGACAAACATCCCCATAGCTGTCAGTCGTTACTGGACTTTATTTAAGTACGTGCACATGCATGGCACAGTTAAGATTTTTTTTAAGGCTGTGTAACCACAGTGGAAATTTTACATCTACTAGTCATCCATGGTTGACCACATGATCAAATGTTAGACTTACTTTAGAAACAGATCATAAAGCCATCTGTGTTTTCAGCTTCATCCTCAACTTTGCCTGTCTGAACTTCTTCATGAGGCACAACATGCTCCTCACATTTCTCTGCTCTCCCTGCATTTGCTTTCTCCCTCATTCTTTACCTGTGGGATGCTTGCTGGCTTTTTCCTGATTCCCTCTCTCCCTCTCACTAATTCTCTGATGTGGTGGAATAACTGGTAGAATGAATGTGATAGCCACAGATAATCAAATGTGCCATGTTTCTTTGCATTACAATATTTAGGCTTTACAGTTTTCAATGGCACGTTCCTGCAAATGTTTAAAAGTCTTGTAAAGTAATGTATTTTTTTTTGTCCAATAAAACTCTAGATAGATTTTAATTTGAAAGGGATGCAGGGAATGTTGAGTTTGTATATGCAAAGGAATGTAGTAAATTTAGCAGATCAAAAGTAACCTACTACATCAGAACAATTAGACTAATGTATGGAAAGAATTAGAAAAGGTGAGCTATCTTCAGAATTTGCAGTTAAAGGTCACTAATGTATAGGATTATATAAAGTGGTTATGTGAATGAATAGGAAAGCAAATTATTCCCAGTTTTGGTTAACTTTTATTGTTCTGGAGAGAGTCTGACCAATATATTGGTGGGGCCTATATATATTAGCTGATATTAGGTATTTGCAGATATATTGGTATCAGCATTTATAATGGCCAGTAAATCAAAAAAAATTTTAAAAGTAAATAAGTGCCTGGAGAAACACCCTTCAAACATGTTATTAGCATTGGTGTAGCATAGTTTGTCCACCAGAGGGTACTCTACAACTTCCCTGTTGGCAACAGGTATTTAGAAGACCACAAATGCAACAACCAGCTGATCCAGGCAGAGTGTAAATGTGTAAAAAGTAAAAAAAAAAAATTACACATAACAGACGTCAGAGAAAATTAAAATTAAATTAATTTGTGTGTCTGAAAGGCAAAAATATCAGCTGATCAGCTTTTCAAATCACCAAATATCTGTTGGTTCGAGTTCTAGCTGCATTGACATTTTGCTGCCTTTTCATGTTTCCTAGTTAACATAGGATGACTAGTGACAAAATGATTGAATTCACTGTGCTGTTTGCAGGCACCCGCCAGCTAGGAGCCACTTTTAAGATGCAGTGTCTATTTTTGTGTTATGCAAGGCATGAGCGATGTTGTGAATCTAATCAGCACATCTGAAATATCAATACAGCACTTACCATCAGTTTGTCTTTGCTGGCAGTTTTGCATGAAAACATTTTTATGGTGATTGAATTTCAGCTGGATTATGCTAAATGCGAATCTTTTATTTCCTCACTTGAAAATAGTTTTTTTTTTTTTTCGTGCCTAACCTCACGCATCCATATTCATATATATCCACATATCTCAGCTTTTCTTTCTCACACTTGTATCCTCAACTGTCTCACTTTCTCTCTCTCACACGTTACAAACCATGGAGGGTCAAACTGGTGCTGTGGGTGTAATTTAAGTGGCACCGGGCTTATCACAGCCTAAGGTTCAGCTGTGATCACTGGCCCAGAGCAGCACCTGCTCCTCACACCACCTCCCACCTGCTGATGAGAGAAACTATGTTGGCTAATAACTATAGCAGCAGATCTCTGCCTCCTTTTCCATGACTACTTAACCTCTGACATGGCCTTTTAAGTGACGGACTGGTGTGTGTCTGCCAGCTTCAACTTGGCAGCCATGCCTTCATGCCATTACCTCAAATGACATGCAATCCCTTGTCAGCAGCAAGGTAAGAAGCTGCTTTAAACTTGTACGCTTGGAAATAATAGTTGATAATAATTGTCTCCAGGCTTTCTGAAGGTCTTTCAAGGTTTTTCTTTGGACATTGGCTGCTTTTTCACTCATTTTCAGTCCTATTCTTGTACCTGACCTCTTTCAGAGGAATGTTTTTTGTTGTCTTAACACTGACTTATGATTCATTCAAGCATTAAAAAGGCACCTAACTCAAAGGATGAATCAGTGTTATTTCTATGTGTAACAAATAACTTAGAAAATAATCAATAAGTTGCATTTTTAGGCACTTTGTTACTAGCAGCTTGTAGCAAAAACACATAATTTCCTCCCATTGAATGCCAAGGATAACACAGGAGAAATGGAGGAAAAAAAGAAGAAATGACAGGCCTAAAACTCTATCTACAACAGATGAATAGTATCTGAAAGTCCTTAAAAAATAGGAAAAAAAATCCAGTCAACCTGTCAAAAGACCTGAGCAATATATCTGGTCCTTCATTTAATCCATCTATTGTTCATAGAGGCCTCATCGGAAATGGTCTCAGTGGAAAAGTGACTCTTAAAAAAACATTCTTAAAGAAGGGCAACAGGGAGGAAAGGCTGAGGTGTTACACAAGAACTGGAGTGAAAATCAGTGTCAACAGGTTTTATGGAGGAGGTCAGGAAAGAGGTACCACAGTGAAAGTCTACAGCCATCGTTAAAACACGGTGGAGGCTATGCCATGGTTTAGGGTGCATTTCAGTCAGTGGTGTTGGGGAGCTTGTAAAGTAAAGGGAGATTTCGATCCAGCATGCAATGCCATCGCAAACACACTGCCAATGCAGTAAAAGCATGCCTAAATAGAAAAACATATAATGGAACACTATTAGGCATGGACTGACCTTCCCAGACCATGGACTTGAACATTATTGAAGCAGTGTGGAATCATCTTGACTGAGAATGGAACAAAAGGCAGTCAACATCCAAGGAAGATTCCTAGTCTGTATAAAAGAATTCCAAGAAAGTTTGCTTAAGAGTTCAGGTTGTTTTGAAGAATAAAGGTGTTCAATACCCAAAACTGACTTTCAAGCTCATTAGAAGTGTACAAACTTTTTTGCTTTATACTCTGCATTTCCATTTATGTTTGCATACTTCAATAAATTGCTGCACCTATTCCCCATTTTTGTAGAAAAATATAGAGATTAGGGGTGACTCAAGATTTTTGCACAGCACTGTACGTCGCACCTGGTGTGACCGCATTGTAAGGTGGTCTCTGGTTTAAAATTGGGAGCAAGTTCAAGTAACTTTGCGCTCGTGTAGGGTCAGAAAGGTAGGGCTCAACCTCTTAGGCTGTGATCTGCTTCTTGCCTGTCTGCACCTCAGCAACATCGGCATCAGTGGAAGGGCCACTGCCCCCACCCTACCCATGCCCAATTGTCCATCTACTCACTCCCAAATTAAGAATCCTTAAGACCAACCCCCATGTCTAGACTGTGTCAGATAGATCTTTCACAAAGACATAAACACACAAACATGTGTAAATTATGAGTAAATTGTGTAGGTTTGATAACACACTGACACACACAGCCCTATTGAAAGACAATTCACAGAACACTGTGACATTCTAGGCAGGGAGAGAATCCCCCCCCCCCCCCCCCCCCCCCCCCCCCGAGCAGAGTTTAGCGGCTTTTATCTTTATTATGACTAGCCCAAGTGTGAGCCTCATTTATCTGAAGGCCACATGAGAGAAACAGCTAATAAATGTTGAATTGTGTGTATCTATATCTAACTATAAAAATCAGTCACCTGTCACATAATAACAAAGTCTAGAGGGTGAGTCAGAGATTAAAATAAAAATGCAATTTCACAAATATGTATGGTAAGTTTGATAACCAAAGCATTAGGTAAGTTATGAACTCATGTCCCAGTGTCCCTGAGTATGACTCTAATGCCCTGCTATTTGTGGACTGTACATCATTCTGCATAACAGCATTCAAATTGGCCTGAAGATGTATAAATAACTCTTCATAGAGATTTATATTGTAATTCAAATAATATAACATTCATTACTTCAGAATTTAAAGTTTCAGAATTTTGAGCAGATTTCATGCTGAGGTCACTGGTACAGTACCTCTCGTGTGTTCATCAGTGGTTTGACTCTTTGTTTGGCAAACTAAACATTTTAAACCTCTCTTAGAAGTGCTGGAACGGCTCCATTGAACTTTTCCTCTTGTCTCTTTTTTCTTTCATATTCCAGTTTTGCATACACCCACTTTCTCTCCAGCTGCTTCCTTCTCAGGCCTGAGTTCTGTGGAATAGGTGGTGTCATCCTCCTCTCTGAGCCGTCGGTTCAGATTTGCCTCTGAGCGCAGCGAGACTTCCTGATTTGTGTGACAAACACAAATGCCTTTAAATTCCCAGAGCCCCGGCTCCTTACCAGCCTCATACCTTGTAATGCATAATTCACATCCGCTCTTGCATCAGGAGAGGGACAGCCACACACGACTTCCCTGGCAGAAAATCCATACCCCTTTGACGTCTTTGCTTCAAGTGGGCAATTAGTAGAACTGCAAGCTGGATCTATTTTCTCTCATAACTGTAGTTAAAGATCAGGACGTAGTTTAACAATTCCATGAAATTGCAATGATTTCTTTTTTATTTCTTTCATTCTTTAAGTATTTTAGTAAACTAGGAAGCAATGATTGTGAATCCATCTCTTTGGTGAATATGCTGACTCAGTTCAAAATACACCTCATCACTGTGGGATAGTGATGGGTTGTATGGGACATAAAATTGAGAGTTGGAGATATCAGAAATTCCTGACAGCAACGTCTCCTTTTTAGGGAGAAGAATTCCAGGTGTCATCAAACTGGTGGCAGTTTGTTTCATAGAAAGTGCAAAAGTTTTAACATTTTAATTGTTTACTCTTACCTATCATGCAAAAAAAATTAAAGGCACATTTCATCAGTTCCCAGACATAAAGCCAGAGTTGGGAAGAACTAGCACGAGCGACTGAATGAGGCACAGAATCCTGTAATGGATAGCATGGCCTCAGCAGAGCACTAGAGCCTAATTTATAACCACACAAAATTGCTCCTGACAAGGGGGTATACCACTTTGCATGCAAAATTTGGGATCAACAAAAAAACTTGATTGGAGAATGTAGGCATCTTTATGGAAACTCTGAGGTATGTGCATAAACATGTTGTATATGCATATGGTATGGCAGTGAACTGATGCCTGATTGTTCATCAGCATTGTCTGGTGGCCAGAGGGGAGGCTTGTATGATACTGACACTTGTGGTGAGTTGTGGACTGCACTACAGCTTTAGAAATGGAGGCTGCCAAGATGTGGCAGGGTGCGGGATTCAGGGAATGTGTAACTTGCCTTTCCTTAATATTAAAAATAAACACACTGATCCATTTTAATGTCCATGTTACCAAGGCTAAATGATAACATTGTCACATCAGATTTTAGTTTTCATATAGTTTTTGTTTGTAAAATAGCGGTACTAAAATAGCAGTAATAAACAGAGTGCAGTGGAGACACTGTTGTAACTGCCTGCCCCAATCACTTCTCCTGGCACATTTTTTACCACCTTCACATATGTATTAAAGTCTGTAAATAAAGCCAGAGATAGGCTTCGCATAATCATTACACTCCTGTGAGTCCTAACCCTAAATTCATCATAAGAAAAAGTAAATTGTGTTTGCCTATTAAACTTCTGTTTTCAAATGACATCCCAGGGAAGAATCCACAACCCCCACCAACCCACCCAGGGCAGAAGACAAATGGCTAAATGGAAATGGCTAAACATGACTTCAGTGGAACATTTAAATAAAAAAAACATCAGTGCTTGAAGAGGTGCTGAGGTGCACAAGGAGAGGACCTTGTAGGGGACATTGGTACTTTTTGTATTGGCAAGAAGAATACATTATTTATGTCTTTGATAAAGGCGATGGGCACTAGTTTTTGTCACTATGCTGTCTAAACAGGACAAGTCATACCTCAGCGGAGTGGTACCTTGTATGGCTGAATCTGCACATGAACAGTAAAGTCAGGTGTGCTGCATGTTATGGTTCAACTCGTCATTTGTTGGTGTTAATATGGGAGAAAAAATGTAACAGTATTGGAAAAGCTTATGTGACAATTTAGATATTTAAGTTTGGTTATGAGACTGATCCACAAGCCTGCATTTGCAGGTGGACTGCAATAAATCATTGCTTGCAGGGGTACAGGAGAGCCTATGTACTGTTTTATGTGTTAAGTTTTTTTTTTTTTCACTGTAAACTACTTTGTTTGCTAAGTTGGAAACACTTAATTGTTTCAGTAAATATTTGGGTATATATATATATATATATATATATATATATATATATATATATATATATATATATATATATATATATATATATATAAATAATTTTGGAAAACACCTGACTATGTAATTAGACCCAAGCTTCCATGCCCTCAGATGTTTTACTGATGTTTGAGAAATGGTAAATATCAAGGCAATGACAACTATGAATGCCAAGCTTCACTGCTGAATGCTTGACATGCAGACACTATTTCTCATAAATGTCTGCTGGGTTTACAATTACTTTTATTGCTGCTACTTCTCCTATTACTCTAATAACCATGAAGGACTGAAAAAATGACACTGACTTTTGTTTTTGTAACTTTTATGTAAGTCTACCTGACTGGTGACTTTGCTGTTTTTATTAACTGAATGTGTTTTCAGCCATTTATATACAGTTTCTTCAAGATGGAAACATTTTTAACAGCACCCTGTGTCGTGCCAACATATGAGCAAGCTAAGCACCCCATGCTGTGGCCCCGGCCTTCGCTGTAGAACCTGTCTTCCTGCCGGCTCACTTCCATGTTCTGACACCCTGCTGCAGTTGAGCGCAGGCCCGTCTGTTTCTTAATGGTGAAAAACGAGAGCTGTCATGTCGTAATCGTGTAATAACCGTGCATGGTGTCACTTTCAGCAATTAATGGAGACGCTGTGACTGGGCTGCGTAAATCCTGGCTAAGTCATCTGTGGTGGGGTACAGCAGTGGAGGAGATTCAGAGAGGCATGCATTAGTGTGTGTAAGTTTATTTGTCCCTGCATATGTCTAAGGCGGAAGGCAAAGATTTACACATCTACGTAGTTCAAAATGTTTTGGTGTGTGATGGCATGAAGAAAGAAAGAAAAACAGTTTTCAGCTGTGGTGATGATTTGTCAGACTTTTTTTTTTTGCTGACCTCACTGTCCTGGATGTTTTCACTGTACTGTGTTACCAATCAACAAAACTGTATAATATTATCTTTAGTGGGAATTATGTTAGATATGTTTGCTCTTTGTTGTTGACATTGGAAAGCAGGACTTCCTTTTTTTTTAGAACTGTGATATGAACCTGCTCTGCTACTTCAGTTGAAATCCAAGCTATCCAAATAATGTCATTACAGAAAAACAGTGAAAAAAAATTTTTTTTTATTTGAATTTTTTTATTAAGATTAGAGGTCCTAAAATCTGTCAAATGTTTTAGAACATAAGTTGCTTTTTAAAGTTGTGTCAAAGTCTATCACCAGCCAAAGTAATTAAAGATATAAAGTATCCATACCAAAGGGCTCTAGGTGTGTCTGAGGAAGGGTGTGAAAAGAGGTCAGGGGCGGTCTGAGTCTGTCCAGAAGGCTGTTCTTTAAAGAGGGCAGACAGATGAGGTGAGTAGGGCAAGCTGTCACTGAGACCAGAGTTATGACTACAGCAGTCTGCTCCTGCCAAACCCTCTGATTGTTTTAAATTTGTTTGGGTGTGGGCAGTCTCTGACTTTATGAGGTGTTGCAATAGCAATGAGTTTGTGTGTGTGTGTGTGTGTGTGTGTGTGTGTGTGTGTGTGTGTGTGTGTGTGTGTGTGTGTGTGTGTGTGTGTGTGTACTCGCGCCCACAAGTGAGAAGATTTCTGTATCTGGGTGAATCTATGGATGTACAGATTGCAAAAAGATATGGATTTTATTTTTTTTTAATATATGTTCTCATATATAAAAACACATCACACATGCTCAATCTCTGAAAAGAGAACCAGACACTATGTCCCTAACTTGAACCTTAAAACCATGTTAGTTGCGAGTTGTGAGGACCAGTCAGTGTCCACACAATGAAGAAATGTCCTCTTGGCTTTTAATCAAAATTTGTCCACGCACATTTAGATGTATATGTACACACGTGGTCTTGTGGTTGGCTTGCAAAGTTGACAAATATTCAAATATTTTTCTAGAACAATCCTTTCCCTCGTCTGTCTCTGTAGCACACTAGCACACACGGGGACATGTGTGTCTTTCTATAGCCCGTGTTACACCCTTCTTGAGACTTATCACAGTTTCTCTTTCTTCTTTTGGCTCATCTATTTACTTACAAAATAGATTTTGTCAGAGTTATTGATGTATAATGCATTGGCACCAGCGAGCTTATTTTCACTTTAATAATACTGGAAACTTTTTTTATATATATTAAGTGATTTTGCAAAGATCTTTGTGACAGAATGAAAGCAGTATGGAGATGATCAAACAGCCGCTTGTTTCAGGTCACGTCTCTTCTGTCTATCTGTCAAAGTCACTCCAGTGAGGGTTAGGGAATGAGAGAGCACAATGACTAGAGGGAATTTCTCCAAAACAACGCCAAATCACTCAGTTTTCCTGCTCCTCCCCATGTACCATGGAGATGTGTCAGAATCCAATGTCTGTCACAGTATCCCTAGGCAGCCTCTAGATCCAACAACGAACTGGTGCCTCTTGTCTTGTCACCTGTTATCTTTACCATGTCTTGGAGTTCTGCGATGGATCACTCACAGCTTTGTTAAAGAAAGAGTGTGAGTTTTACAACACGGAACGTGCTGTGGCATCTATTCAGCTCTATTAAAACTGATGACCCATAATAACTGGAAACAAGTTTAAGTAGGAATAAATCACTCAGAAATCATTCTTTTTTTTATATAATCTAGCAAAATTGATGGTTTGGAGCATGTGTTTTCAGTTAAGAACTGGACATACACCAACTACTTACAGAGAATGACAGATGACACCCACACAAAGCAACAGTGTCTCCAAGAAATTATGTTCATGTGCAACTAATTTACAACACCACTTACACATTACACATCCAGTGCCAATGCAGTAAGTGGTGTGATATTCAGAAGGAGATGGAAAAGTGTGGAGAACAGGTAAGTGCATGAGTGCATTTATATGAACAAATGGAAAAGTGTGGTGTGTTCAACATGCAGCATGCCTCACTCTGATCACGTAATACGCCAAACATACCCTTTCAGTTTGGTGGTTTATTTTAGGCTGCACAGTTGCCCATCTCTTCCTGTCACATGTCAGTGCTGGTGTTGCCCTGTGCTGCTGCATGCTGCTTCAGTACCTCTGTCACCTCTGCATCCACAAGCTCTGGGTGGATATTTACTCATCACTCTCCTGTTCTTAAATGTGGGAAGTGATGAGCTCACAACGTAGAACCCGAACTGTATCTATGTTTCGCTACAAGTATTAAATTATTTGAAATGTGTACTGAACTATGTTGGTATCCCTGTCTCATACCTTAGGTCATTGTTTAGTCACACTTAATTGCAACATACTATTAAAAATTGGTATTTAAAAAAATCAATATTTTGCAGGCATGTGATGAACTGTCATGTGGATTGATAGGCAATCCAAAAAAAGCCTTAATCCATATGGTTTATGTTTTATATAAACTATAAACTGCAGAACACAAAATACTAGGATATATTTACAATTCTGAAAACTCTTTTGTTTTTACTACCACTGTAACTTTAATTTTATTCAGTGTTTATTGTTAAGTCCCGGTTTAACAAAAATAAAAAAAAAGTTAAATTTCAAATCATTTATGAAAAGCTTACACCCAAGTTGTTGCCTCGGTGCGTTGTTGAGGTAAAAAGCCTGCATGCTGTCAAAGTTTCCTGAAGGAAGGAGACATCTTTGCATAAGGAGTTTGTCCATGACTTCCCTGTGCAGCTTCCTCTTTGGCATCCTGTCTGACAGGCAGATTACATTTGCTGCACAAAATCGTTGTAGGTACAAGCATACAGTATGTACTTTGGATTAATAGGGAGTGATATATATGTGTAAAGAGTAGTGTACTCCCTAAACCCTGAAAAGTCCTGTGGTGAGTGCATGGTGCTCAAGGTAAGGATTAGCAGAAAGCTTGTGGCAACATACCATCTCCTACAGGTGTGCTGTAGCCGGGTTTTGTAGGTTTGCGTCATTTAAGTATTATTAATTACACATTTAGAGAGCATTATTTTAATAGTCGTGAAATAATACAGTATCAAAAAAATTATATGTTTAGAATATGTTTCAAGTTTTGGTCTACAAGTCCATGCTTTGCATGTATCTGTGGCTCTCTGGCTGACTGTCAGCATTTGTCTTCTGAGTTTTACACAATGTCACATTCCTAAAGTTGTCATATTGAGTCCACTGAGGTGCACAGTAAAAAAAACCCACAGGCATACCAGCAAGCTTAGACAAACCACAAATATCCACTGTGAGATATGACACAGTCCCAAAGTCAGGAAATATAATGTCTACAGAGTGATATGATTGTTTCTTTGTTTGCTTCTTTGTCTCTTTTTTCCCCCCCATTCTTTCTTGCTTACTTGTTTTCTTTTTCCCACCTCCTGCTTTCAGTGTTCGTGCAGATTTCCCTGCTGTCGGCTCTCGTCACATTCCCCAATCTGTTAGCCTTCTGATACCGGGGCCAGACTTGAAAGGAAGTCTTAAGGACGAGAGCTTATACACTGTGCCAGATTTTGTTAAATAACTACGAGATGTTGGTGCCAATTCATCAGTAATTGTCCCTTCTGGCACAGTCTGTTGAAAGTCCTGAAGAAGCCTAAGCTCAAGATCACTGCAAGTGTTAATCTTCTTATACTTAAGGTATCAGGTTTTCTTTTGATGTCGCTAAACATGTTGACTCCTATCTCAGCGCAGAAGGCAATCCAGACATAGCTATGAGCAAGATGGGGGTTTGTCTGCTGCCTTCCAAGAATCTCATGGTTTGTGTGTTCCTCTCTGAGTATTCATTATGGTGCTAAAATAAAGCGGCAACAAAATGAAAAGAAAAAAATGAAATGTGAAATGGATTGATTCTGTGCTAATTGCTCTTTCCTTACCATGGTAAGGCTTGCTCTTGTTCAGTATAAAATAGGCTTATTTATTTTTAATGAGGAAAAAACCTATTTCTCAGACTAGTCAGTATAATAGCCCAGGGTTATTTCCAAGACTTGCTTTATCAGTGGGCTTCTTTCAAGATCAACAGAAAAGACACTTGTCTCAAATTATAAATGATTTAGTGTCTAATGAATTTCCCTTAAAACCCAGTTTACTGTATGCATTTCAGGTTGGTATGATGCAGTTGGCAATAGTAAATATGCATACCCAGCTGTGGTGATGACCACACAGGTTCATGTGCTGGGGAATCTGCCCCAGGGAGTCAGGTGGACAAGACTAGGGAAGGTGCACCCTCTTGGGATCCATAGTCTTTGGCACGCTGGGGCCCCCCTTAGGTGCTCAGGTGAGCCATGGTGATCAATCACTGATGCTTTTTGTCAGATTAAAATTTTCCCATCAGTCAGTCAGTCAGTCAGTCAAGCAGGGCCTCAGGTGGTAGGTGATAGTGCAGAGACTGTGGGATCAGGGCGAGCTCCCACATGTACAACTATACTGATCCCACACACAGGTGGAGATTTGTCATGGGCTGGTAGGAGCTCATCTGTGATTGAATATGGTGTTTGAATATGACCTACTCACACACACACACACATACGCAAACATGCAGAGAGTAGGTCCATGTGAACTTGTGTGTATGTTTGTGTGCATTTCAAAATCTGTGACAGCATTCACACACGGGCTACGTCTACATTTTGTGTTTCATTGCACGTCAGCATGTAAATGTGTATGTACTATATATAATGCTTATGACTTGTTCATAAAACTCACACCCAGACACAAACTCCTGTCTTTTTTTCCTTATGCTGCAATCAAAAGCAAATGTATATCTGCCTGGAGGGACTCTTTAAACATGCATCCTGGAAGATTTATAGCAGAGTTTAGAACTTAATTGTGTGGGTTTGTTATTGGAAAAAGGCAGGTGGGGACTGAGCTCAGACATGTTTTATCAATTTGGCTGTGTGTCTTTCAGTGTATCTTAAGGTATTGGCGTAATACAACCCGTGTTTTACTGTAATTCCACTTTTGATTTAGAGGTGTCTGTTTCTGGCAGGGTCTGTGGTGAATGCTCCCTCTGTAACGACTAGCTGTGGAGAAAGTGGCTGGAGGTGATTGGGTGTTACTGTGTGTGAATCTTGTGTCAGAGACGACTCACCAAGTACGGTCAACAAGTTCATCAAGGGAAGACAAAAGGTGGAGGGTGAGACCATGGTGAGCTTTCACATGCACTTGGGCCATGTAATAAAAGATCAAATCCAATATATATTCTGTCCACTGCTTTAAGATCATTTACTTTTTGATTATCGTTTGGTACCAGTTTCTAAAACTGTCTTCTCAAACTTTCAGCATTTAGTCCAAACACACGTA
Source organism: Archocentrus centrarchus (assembly GCF_007364275.1). NCBI lineage: Eukaryota > Metazoa > Chordata > Actinopteri > Cichliformes > Cichlidae > Archocentrus > Archocentrus centrarchus. The sequence goes on from NC_044348.1 coordinate 28,224,114, forward strand.
TGAAGGTCCTGCTACTCAAAGCCACTCTAGGCCAACTGAGCTGGACAAAACCCATTACAGAGCTCAAATGACGCTTGCTGGGTAGACTGGCATCAGTCAAACCCACAGGCTGCCCTGGGGTCACAGCAAAGCTGGCACTTAGAGTTTTAACACACAGACTGCACACACATTATCCAGCTAATGATGGAATTACAGCACTGACTCACCATGTAGCTACATGTAAGCGATGGGAGGACAGCAATAGATTATCGTCTGAGAAAAGAGGCACTTTCCCAGGAAAAGCAGCTGTCATGGGGAAAGAGAGAGAGAAGGAGAAAGAAAGGTGGAGATGGACATAAACTTCCAAGAATCGAGGTTTAGATGATTGTAATTATGACTCTCTATAAAACACTCAATACTGTCATTAACATTGAGTCATATGTCCATGCAAGAGAAAAGGGGTGTTTAAAGGGATGTGTCATCGGTGTCTGAGGTTGAGATTGGTAGGAAAGGTTTACACTGGAAACGAATAAGATATACGGACTGTCCTTTAAAATTGGCAAAGTCAATAAACAAGTATAACACATCCAAGAGGATGTAACGGATAACAGTAACTCATGAGTGTGTGTGTGTTTGTGTGTGTGGGTGGGGGTGGGGGGGTTCCAGATATGTGCATGGTTTCATCTGTTATTGAATGCTTATGTACTCATGGATATTTAAAAATATTCTAGGTTTTTAATGTTTATTTGAATGTGTACTGGTGCAGTGGGTGTATGAGTGTGTGGAGATCCTGAGATGTCTGCCTTAATACAAAGAAACTATAAGTGCGACTATAGGCTGTTGTGGTGACTCTGTATAAACACCGTGGTCGCCTTGTTTTCTTACTTTGGTTTCAGAGTAAATGTTTGAAAGGTTCATATTTTTAATGGCAAATCTGCCAAAACCATAAATTCACAGCCTGCTGTATTTTTATCCTTTTCACATAATGAAAGTTCCAGAGGACAAAACAGGCCCAGCGAGGGTGGGGTGAGTTGTGAGAAAGCGGTGTAGGGGTTGGAGGGCGGGGGTAGATTGTGGTTTTGAGGACACAAGAGAAGGGTGCAACTTCAGTGGACATGTAGCCATTTGGGAAAAGCAACTCCAAGAAGTGTTCCTCAGCCTTTGCTCCCTGTTCAAAAAAAAAAAATGAGCCTTTGAGCGTGCGGGATGTCTGCCGGCTTTTCCAAGTGAAATCTAATCGAGCTGAGTCTAAATATTCTCAAGCAAAATGGCTCCAAGTTCAATTACACATTACAAGCCGCATGACAGTTTCCATTGTGCAATACTCACTCTAACAAGGCTATGTTAAATTGTCCAGGCATCCCTGTTCACACTGGAGTCAGTGTGCCGAGACAGGCGGGAAGGGCCCTCGACAAGAGGCCCTCTTAACTACTCTATTATGGTAACACATACCTGTAGAGAAGCAGACACCTGAGACCCAAAGCCAAGCAGCTAGAGGCAACTAACTAACACTGCTTCCATCTGGTTGCACCCTCTTGTACTTGACTGTTGTCAAACTGTTATGGTTCTAATGCTTTTGTGTTGATTGTGAGAGTCTGAGTCATGAGGAGATTATCCGGTGGCCCTATAGCCTTAGAATCCGTTCTTTTAATAAATACAAAAAACAAAAAACCTCTTTCTTTTATACACGTCTTAGAAAATTGCCTATACTATAAGCAAATGATGCATTGCTCAGCTTGATAAATATATTTTGATCATTGGTCATTTTGATGGCTTTGCTTAGGCTTTTCCCAGATGCAATTCGCATCTCAGCCATGTCACTTCCTTTCCTTTTGGTTGGCGCAGAGAAGAGAAGAGAAGCCCCTCGCTTAAACTGCTGTGGTGGTGGGAATGCTGGAACCAACCCTGTTAAAACTCAGAAACATTCCCCCTTCAAACCACCATGACTGAGTAGATTAGGCCCTCATCCGCTGGAAAACAGTCTTATTTCCTGAAGATATTTGGGGCGTTTAATTTAGAAACAATGCTGGCTGGTGCATTGAGCCCTTTTATTGCATGCTTTTTTATTGCCGTTCTAGAAGTTATTCAAAAAAGGTAAATTAGTGGCTCAGTAAAACGTGTTCAGATGCACACCAAATACATTGGTGTCAGGCTTAATTATTTCCCCAGATGAGTCTTTTCTTGTTTCTACACCCATTAAAGTCAAGGGAACAGAATCAGAGAAACACGCATTCCTGCATACCCAGTATAGTCTTTGTAGAAGCCATGTCATTGATGACACCCAACTATATACATATTTCATTGGGACATGCATATTTTACAGTGTAATCCTTGGCACACCACTGCTTTGTTCACAGTATGTGGAGAGGCCTGAAGAGTAGGAGGTTTTCTTTTTGTGGGTCATGTTATATCAGTGCGGGGAAAAATAAGGAAGCTCGAAATGTGTTCTGACAGTCAGAATCATTTCACTGATACTTTGAAGCTTTTGATAATTGCACAGGAGCCTGCCAGTGGGATAAAAGGGACGCTGTGTGAACATCCTTGGATTGTTGTCCTACTGGTCCTTGTTTATTATCAGAAGTTTAAAATGAATAAATACTGACTAATTATCAAGGCAGACGCCATAGCCTTCAAAAACCTTTGACGCCACTGACTTTACTTCACAAAAACTAGTGTACTTGCATTTAAAGACGCTACATTTGTGAATGTGGGGTGAAATTTAATGGCATCCCAAAGAGCACTTACAATCCAGCACAAAGTTAGAGGCCTCCGCAGACTATACAGGAGCTGAGTGAAGCCAAATGTGCTTGTGCAGCAAACATGATTGCATGTGGTAATTTCCTGCGCTTTCTCTACATGGCGTTGTGGTTGAAGGAGTGATTATACTGTTCCAGAGAAATGCTAATGTATGTGTTCACAAGAGACATAACATTCAGACACAATTAAAAGCACAAACAAGTGTCAGCCAGTGTTTGTGTTAATAACTGGGTTTGGTGGAGAGGGAGTTAGAGGGAGAAAGACAGAGAGGAGAGAAAGGGAGTGTGGTCACAAGCACGTGTAGCTTGCACTCAATGGAGGGAAGAATGGCAGCACTTATAAGTGGAATCCAACTGGAAACAAGGAGAGGAGTTGTGTGGCCGCTGGGATGAATATCGACTGTTAGGCCATACCCCCCCCCTCGCAACCCCATCTTAAGCGGTTCCTCCCAAGAACCCCCCCCCCCCCCCCCCCCCCCCCCCCAACAACACTACTAGGCGTCGAGTCACTGCAAAGTTCACAGGCGTAACTTCAACCGTATCACTGACAACTAATAGCTCTGTGTACTCTGGCTACTCATGCTACCAGCACTTGATCATTGTGCTGTGTTAGGTGCCTCTGGTCCTGCTCTCTTTAGATTCCTCCTCATTCATCCATAGAGAGCGTGGAGACCGAATTCACTAAAAGTTTTCTCTAACTGCTGGTCAAAAAAATGCCTGCGGTCAGCGTCAACCGGGGAGGAAACATGAGATTCTGAACAAGCTCATACGCAAATAACTCTAACTGGATAACATATACGGCTGACAGAGAGATTAGAGAGACAGAAATAGTTTTTGTATCTTAATCACAACTTAGAAATAATGTGTTTGATGCCTACATACCCGCAGCAACAAGTGTTAATTATAAATCACATGCATGTGTATTGTTGGAAAGTACACATGTAGATATATACACAGACACACGGGGAGCTGCACACAGGAGATTTGAGCATATATCTTCATCAGCAACTGATTGACCAGTGTTAAGAGTTGCTAATACTAATGAGGCTGGGAGTTCTTCACTGATGTTTTCTTTATTGATCACAGGCAAGTACAACCTAATTGGTTTAGCTCCCTCAGAACCTATGACTGATTAGTATTTATTGCTTAGTATTTACACTTGCCTAAACGTGCACTGACGCACACTTAAAAATGTGAAAAAACATATCTTAGCCTCATAAGCGAGATGATAGACAAACCTGAAATATGTGCAAGCAATCCATCTCTTTACCTGTGGTGCGTTTTTTTTTTATATATATATTTTTTATTTTTAGAGGCATGTATTATCTTACAGTGACATTTTTTTTAGATTTGGGAGTGATCATGCCAGATGTTGGTTTCTGATCGCCTACGGTAAAAACATGACACAACACGAATCAAAAACAGATCCCTCTCTCTTAAAACACTATTGCTCATTCATTCAGGGGAAGATCACATTTCGTGTTCGTCTGTTGCCAAAACACAAAGTGTCTCAAACTATTCCAAGATTACAGCCTGAGATAGCTCTGCTTATCCATCTGTCACCATACAAAGAGTTATCTTTTCTTGTTTAAGTCACTCAGGCTCAACGTCTAATCTGAAGCGTGTGTTTGTATATGTGTGTTTGTGTCAATCTCACATGCGGAAAAGCACTCCAAACAGGGACTTATTAAGAAAGAATGTATAAGCCAAAAAGCCAGTGAGAATCTCAAGCCCCACCCACCCATTTACAAACACACACACACACTCACAGAGTTACACTCTGTTTCCCGCCTGCCCTCTTTGTATTTGATCTCAGAATATTAATTATTCCAAAAGATACACTATTTTATGTCTCGCATACTTGGCTGCACAGAACCATATTTTGTCATCATATAGACTCATCCGCAGTAGATTAAATCTTTTAAATATGTGAAAGTTTTTCCTTGGGACCTTCAGCATAGGTGTGCTCTTTGGTAGTCTCAAGAACAAGTAAGGATCTTTTCCTCACAAGGTCAGACACTTAACTACACGGTAGTGCTACTGATGACTGTGACTTACAAATCATAAGTATTGATCATGGTAGAGATCATACTGAATGTAGGGCAGACAGTAAAATCACATCCACTTAGTCTTAATAGCCCACATTAAAGCAATTATGCACACAAACCAGGGCTGTGTAACTACACGCATATTATGCCGGTCAATAAAACTTTTTCTTTTTTTTTTTAACTTTCCATTTTTATTCATGCACTTTGGCAATGAATCAAGGTTTTGCTTAATATTGACTGTTTCATGTGGAACACCTGTAATTGGTTGGACAAGCTATTATCAGTCCCACACTCTGTAACAGCCTTGTCGACAAAACTGCTCTCATCAGTGACATAATGTGTGCAAGGTTTTTATATGAGTGTGTCAATACTCATGTATTTACTAATGACTGTTCAGGCACTGACTGGTGACCTGCTAATGAAGTCGGTGGATTTGTGTGTCAGTCAACAGGTCAAGGACTGTAGAGTCATCTTCTACTAGCATGCACACACACAGGATGCCATATTTTTGTTAATTTCAGCTGAACACTGTGTGGTCTTTTTCACAGCTTCACCAGAGCAACTTGAATTTCAATGCCTTGCTCAAAGGCTTATTAATTTGGCTTAATATGATTTTTTTAATATATTTTTTTTAAATTTGCTTTATTAAAAATAGCTTTATGTGGATTTTTGGTGATTGCTCGGTGATCACAAGTTAATTTTAATTTACTCAAAACTTGAGTTTGTTCAGAGTACGCAATACACATAGGCTACAAAATACATTTTTACTAGGGATTTACTTTTGTGAATTGATGTTGAGTCATACCTTTAAAAAAAATCACACAAAATAAAATGTGAAATATTTGCAGCCTCTGTTCCAGAAGCACTGATCCTTCCAGAGCTCATGTGTGTAAGCATCATTCATTAAAATTCCAGGATTCCCACAGGCAACGGACAGTATAATTATGACTTATCACTGATATATGTAAGTGAACCTGTTGACCGTTGATTCAGAGTGTTTCCAATAAGAGAAACTTTTTTTTTAAACTTGCATAGATGAGACAGCTAAGATTGCATTTTGAAAATACTACCCAGCTGCATAATAGGAGGTCTGAAGTATTCCCATTCAGCATAAAGTATACAGCACAATAAGTCGTATGATATGCATATTTGTCAAAGAACCGAAATGGCTTGTGAAGCAAAACACCCACTTAGAAACTTCATTTTTAACACCATTTTTCACTCTGTTGATTCCATCTTTTGTTTAATAACCTCTTTCCCCGTCGTTTTTATCTGCTTTAAGATGAAACATGCTCATGAAAAATTTATCGCTGTGATCTGCATATGCCGATTCCCCTGATTGGGTTGCCGTCTCTTGTTTTGAGGGAAAGGAATGAAAGCAATATCAGGCAGCACTGAGTGAATCTCAATTTCTCCTTTTGACAAATGCATTTCATCTCCACCACGCCAGCTGAAGGGGTTATCACAGGCAGAATAGCCTATGCTTGAACCCCTCCATCCACTCTATCAAAACGAGAAAGGGAGAAAAAGCAAGGGAGGGCCATGAATATTTAAAGAACTTTAACTGGTAACATTTAATGTGAACCACATGATAGGCATGGCACCACTATATTTGTACAAGCTTTTCACTATACTTACAAGGACTTTATATTCTAATTTTAACTACAAATTCCGGGGTTATGATATATGGGCAAATTACATGCGTGTTATTTCAGGGGGGGGAAACTGTGGCATGTGCTATTTTGCACCACATGCATAGAAGAGCCAGCATCAGTGGAAGAGCAAGCGCACTAGAAAGAGACAGAAAGTGAGCTTTCTTGGAAAACTTATGTCATCAAGCTCTTTCATTATCTAACGTTGGCACCCAAGAGATCGGTATTGCCTAGAAGATATGGGGTTATAATTGGTTTTATTGGTTTATTGTCTGTGCGAGGAAGCTCTTTGATGTATTTAAGGGACCAACCTAATGAATTGGTGAATGCAAAACCCAGTCTATCCAGGGAACTGATTTCAAAGGGGGTGGTGGTGGTGGGGGGGGTGTATTTATGTATGCGTAGTGGTGGGGTTTCTACAATGTGTTCTATAGTTTCCAGCAATCGTGAACAAGCCCAGACTCAATCAAGCACAGTTGACCAAAGAACTGGGAATAGGAAGGCATGGGATGTAATCAAGTGTAAACAACCCATACAATGTTGAGTGGAGAGATGTGTGACCCCAGATTTATGGGACCAGGCAGGGTGAAGGGGCTAGGCTTATTTAGCAAATATGTAGAAGTGCTTTTGACCCCAGAGTGACCGCTTCACGAGCACAGTGCCATCGCCGTACACACTCACACACCCTCCCTGCCCCGCCAGTCGTTAATCATCATTTGTGATGAAAGCAAGTCTTGTTTCAACACCATAATGGCATATGCAAACACGTCTCTTTCATTTTTTTTGTAACACAATAGGTGCTTCCTTTTGTGTACTTGGCGACCATTGTTGACTCATTACTAATACTTCATAGCTGCTTCTATTCCTTTTTGCTTTTGTACTTATTGTGGCCGGTGCATTGGGATCTGTGTGGGGTGGCGGTGGTGGTGGAGGGCAGAAGAAGTTGCAGGGATCTGGTTTCCCCCTGCTTTTCCCACAAAAGTGATCAGAGGCTGAAAGCTGAGAGCTCATGTCCCTTGCAGCAGGTTTACTCACATTTCCAGTTTAACCTTTTATTAAACTGTCCATTGTGCTCCCCGCTCTGCCCACAGACCATCCGTTACATTCTCATGCCCATCAGGTCAGTCAGGTTAACGGCCAAAAAAGAGGTAGCAGGTAGGAGGACAAAACTATCTACTCTCTGTCACTCTGGAGCCTGCACAACACATTGGCAGAAAGAGAGAGAGACTATATACTACAACTGTTTGATGAGCAGCAGGGCAATAAATTCATTAATCATCATTATATGCCTCATCAAACTCTTTGCCAGTCTCTCCATGGGAGTTACACAAATTAGCCAGTAAAATAGCAGTAATTTTAGAGGAGCTAGGTAAGTGCTTTTTGATTGCTTTCTTGAACAATGCTTCCCCTGACAAGCTAATAAATCAGATCTTTCTATACTTAAAGTGCAGCTACTGTGAACCCAATCCGAGCTCCCTAAACAAAAAAAGAAAAAAAAGAGAAAGGAGGCTGTGCGGGACAAGAGGTTTTACTACAGCCAAAGTTCTTTCACAGATTTGTTTTGGATTCCGCTTCTTTATTCTGCAACAAAGAGGCCCGGTTACAAAGCTTTTGATATCTGAATGAAGTGCTGTTATGTCTCTAGATGCAACCGGGGATTTTCTCATATTGGCTCAAAATAACCTAATGTTTGACTTGAGATGAAAAAGACCTGAGCCAACAGTGACCATATGGTGAAAAATTCAATTAACTGTTTCTCCCTTTCTTTTTTTTTTTCTGGTCTAGTTTTATACATAGTAGGTTGAGTGAGATGCATAGGCAGATGCATAGCTGCCAAATGCAGGCGTTTGTCTGTACAGAGAATCCTAGCTGGCAGGTGATGCATACCTACTACAGTGAGCATATCCTTTGATCCAGATGGTCATTCCATGCAAGACCAACAAATCATTCATCAGACTGGAAACGGCTCCTTTATTGAAAATGAGGTCAATAGATGATTTGAGCCTAGTTTGTGGCTGGCCATGTTAGCCTGCTCCAGGTATTAGCAGCTCTCAGTTAGCGTGTTAGATGGGATGTCTCAAGTGGGAAGGGATGCAGTTGGAGCAGTTAGCAGAGAGGGGGGTAGTTAGGGGTGGTCTTTATCTGTTTAAAGCCCCTCTCTGATGAGATTACCTATTGGAGTTGGCTGTAAACCATGCTGTTAATCAGGGTGCAGCAGCCAGCACACTCCCACTGGCATGCAGCCACTGCTAGACTTTTTTTTTTTTTTTTGGATGGGTGATAGAGAAGAAAAAGAAACTACCAGTTATTTTGTTGGCCATTTTTTAGCCCTTTTATCAACTTAATGTCTGGAACATTCATGTGTCATGAAGCATGAACAAGAACTAAACTCATTTATTTTCCTTCATGTTTGGGTTTAGATTTGGTTGCCATCTAATTTGTCTTTTGAATTATAGAATCCAGCTGCTACCTGTGTGTACCAAATCCAGGGCAGCCATTATGGTTGTTCTTGATTGGACAGTTTGTGTGTTGCATCACTAGCAGGCACTTTACTAAATTGGCACTGAGACACTGTCACACATGGGGTCCACGCAGCTTACTTCCTTTCATCATGTGGGAGCGCAGGCCAGTCTGGAACAGGGAGTTTTGGATGAGTCGAGCAGCAGCGGCATCTCCTTGCCCTTCCTCATTAACGTTCTCTCCACACACCGCTGAATTGAGCACAGCTCAAAATAACTTTGGGGATGGGGGATGGGGGGGTGGGGGGTGGTGCCCCGTTTATCTCCATCTTGGGAACTGATCCAATTAAGTAAGTGCCCATTTACATCCATCAGACTACACCAAATTGGGAGGAAAAGTGGGAAGCTCACCGCAAACGGAAAGAGCTAGCAGTGAGAGAAGGTCCATTTGTTGTGCAAGGTGGTTTGGAGAGGGTAACGTGTCCCATATGAACAGTGGATAATGGTAGTGTTACAGGGAGTGTATGTGTGAGTGCTTATGTTTGACTAACTGCGTATGCGCAGGCATTATAGCGGTCATTAGGACAGATATCTGTGTGGTAATGTGGAGCAGATGTTGAGAAGAAAGGGATCATTTAAAAGGGCAAATGTAAATAAACAGTCAGGCAGCTTGGTACCCCTCCTCCCTTGTGGACCCCGTGAAGTCACTGAAAGAAAACAGTTCATCAATCTTCTTCAAAAACATTAATATTGTGAAAAAAAGGAGGGCCCTATCGACTCCCATTAATATTTTCTTCAATTACTTTTATTTTATAAATCTTTAATACTTGCATGATAAAAAACTACACATTGTAAGGTAGCAAGGTTTATCACAGAACACAAGCACTGGCTTTAGCTCACCTTTTTGACCAGAATGAGGGAGGAGCCGTGTGAAGGTACAGACAGAATCTGTACTGAGTCACAGGAGGAAGAACCTGCCGGTGTCTCCACTTCCAGATTGGATGCACACACTTACTGCTCTGTGGCGGTGCATACCTGAGGGAGTTTGGCGTGAAGTAGGCTATAAGTCTGCCCCACATATGTAAGCCTGTGTGTGTATGTGCACCTCCTCCAGGGCAGGGCAGACCCCCCCTAGTGTGAACACCAGTGAGTCCTTACATGGGCACTGAACACAGACCCTTTGCAGTCACAGGGTCAAAAGCTCACACCACACTGCTGTCAGAGTAGAGTGGTCAATGACCAGCCCCTGTCAAGGAGTTAAGATGCTTTCAGAGAGGTGAAATGTGTGTTTTTGTGTGGTCATTTATGTAAATTAAAATTAGACAACTCTGCATAGTTAAAACAATTCTCCAAAATGTTTTAACTCTGCATAGTTAAAACATTTTGGAGAATTGTATTGAATTAAGGCTGTTAATATAATTACCCAACACTGAATTTAAATGGGAACCTTCAGAATTATTTTTATTTGAGTATTTAATAGATAATAATCCACCCATATCTAAATATATTTTTCACAGTTTTCTATTGGAACTGAATCCCTTAGTTCTCCTTACCTGAACCACTGGCCTCCAAAAACTTCACAGTTCATCACTCTTCTTTAACGTTTTTTTCTCCTTTCCCCCCTTCTGCCTTATAGAGATGTTTCATTTATGTGTGTGTGTGTGTGTGTGTGTGTGTGTGTGGGTGTGTGGATGGGTGGCTGGGTGGATGTGTGTGTCTAGCGGTGGGGGTGGGTCACTTTAAACATCTCACAGCTGAAAATTACACGTGTAATCTCTCCCAAAGGAGTTCTATGGAGAAATAAAAAAACAGTCCATGAAGTGCACAAAAATAGTGGTAAATCAGTCTCTGCCACCTTATCTGGGCCGCCTTGCCATGTGTTCAAAAGCGTTTTATAACGTCACTTAACATGAACGTTGGAAGCATAAGAGGCTCGAGACTGACTTCACACTGACACCAATTTAAGGCTTTCAAAGGTGAGCAAATATACGCACACAAAAATGAAATAATCACAAGCAGTTGCTCCCAAGCACGGCACATGTGAACCTCATCGACTTCGGACGCAAGTCTGTCCAGGAGGCTAAAGCTGAAATATAGTGGGCTTAATTAGCCTTCTCATAGAGGAAATTATGATGATTAAATAACCTAAGCTTTTTATGAACCTCCCCAAGAAAGAGTCGCTCACATTTTTACATCTTTTTTTTTTTTTTCTTTTTTTAAAAAAAAGGAATGGCCATTATTTTTGTGACATGTTATGTAACCATACATACATCCGTTTTCTTCCGCTTATCCAATTCAGGGTGGCGAGATGGGCTGGAGCCTATCCAGGCTGCCATAGGGCGGAGGGACACCCTGGACAGGTCGCCAGTCTGTCGCAAGGCTAAGACAGGGAGAGAAACAACCATTCGCACTCACATTCATGCCTGTGGACAATTTAGAATCACCAATTAACCTAACCCAGAACCAGAGATTGTCTCTGACCTAACCCCACTAACTGCGTGTGTTTGGACTGTGGGAGGAAGCCAGAGTACCCGGAGAAAACCCGCGCAGATATAGGGGAGAAATGCAACCTCCACACACAGAAAGGCCCCAGATGGTGGTCGAACCCACGACCTTCTTGCTGTGAAGCGACGGTGCTCACCACTGTGCTTCCCTGTTATGTAGCCATCACAAAAATAATGATTAAAAAAAAAATAAAAGAAACATTTTTATTTTACGGATTATGGCAGCAAGATGAGGTTGCCCCTGTGACTTACAGGGCAAGCCGTGTTTGAAAAGCAAACGTGAGAATTCAGTGAAACAAGTATCTCAACAACCGTCTGCTTTTAAGTCACAGATATAACTGTTCTAAAAAAAATACATAAATTACAAAAAAGAATAAAATAAAAGTCACCCTCCCTTTATTTGAGCATTATTTTATACCGCATTTGGCAAAAGTCGTGTTGCTAATCATACCCACTGTCAGTAATCTGTCCGGGTCAAGTACAGCGGGTGTCTATTTACACATTTGAGCTGAATTTGACCCCAACTTGTATGTGTTGTATCAGTAGGCTGTTTGTAAGCTCTACCGTTTGCTCAGTTGAGTAATCCTTCAGCGATATTGGGAATGTGTTTATCAACAGGTTTTTTGTTTCACCTTGTAGTCTGACATACAGTAGCATGTGATAGGCCTTCACAGAGCAGTCCAGTGGTAAGTGTGCAATCTGTTTGGGCCTCAGCGTCTTTGCCCCTGCAGAAAAATCTCTTACCAAACCGAGGAGTAGTGTCCAGCAGGTCCGCTCCAAATAGTGTCAAAATAAAGATGGTAAACTGATCTCGAGCAGATTATCTGAGAGGCAGCTTTCGATGTACACAATGAAATCACACGTTTTAAAAATACTGTAAGTTAGCCTGTGCTGTAAATTTTCCGCAAAGTTCTGTCAGCTTGGGAAAAACATTGTTTATTCTTTTTTTTTTTTTTCTTTTTTTTTCTTTTTTTTTGGGGGGGGGGGGGGGGGGGGGGGGGGGTCGATTATCTGACACCATTAATATTGCTGGGATGTGGATGTACCACTGACAAACCTGCGCTCTTGGCTTCACAGATAAGTACAGTAATAAAAAGGATTATATGAGGCCGCTTTATTACATCCTGCCGTTCCCCAAAGTGTCGAAAACAAACAAGGAACCACGGTTTACTCTTGTTATTCATTAGTCTTATAATAGCACTATTTTAAGTCACCACTGAAAGTCTCCCTTATGACACCGAAACACTGAAGCACACACATAAATCTACTTTTAATGTGCATAAATAAAGCATAATCAGCGGCAGAGTAGCCCACTTTTCGGCTACTTTTTTTAAAAAATGTTATTTTATTTATTTTCTTTTCTATGACAAAGAATATAATTTGTCCATTTCTGCTTTTTTTTGATATGATTAATGTGATAATGTGGTAATGGAAAATTCTAATTACGCAATAATTCGATTTCAGATGCTTGAGTATAATAATGAATTCACTTCGGGTCTGAACAGGAAAAGTTAGTAGTTAGTTCAGTACATTTTAATTAGGCGTCAGTCGCTTAAAATAGATGTAAAGCCGCGGGCCTTTATTTTCAGTTTTGAAAAAAAACAAAAACAAAAAACTTTGATATGATAACGGTATAAGAAGAGGGAAGTTTTTTTTTTCTTTTTTCAAAGCTGCTTCTAAACGCTCAACACCAACAAAGTCGGAGTGAATGCAAAGACCTTATCCAGCTCTTTCTACTGTGTTTCTTCTCCTGTCGGATTATTTTCCCCATTTTCACACGTGGGAATGGTTTCACCCCTACTTAGTATTCTCACATTGTAGCAATTCCAACAATGAACCGACACGCCATTCAAGTAGAGGGGTAAGCCAGGCAAGTTGCAGAGCCTATCCCTTTAGGCTGCCATGCCTCTGATGAAGGGTTGTAAATTCTGCGCTCTTCCTTCAGCAAACCCGGGATAATTGATTGTATATATATATATATATATATATATATATATATATATATATATATATATATATATATATATATATATATATATATATAATCGGATAAAAAACGGACTGCAAGGACTCCATTATGATCACCTTCCTCTGGATATTTATATCTATTACTGTAAAAATATCAACCGCCTCTACAGCGCAACCACGCACACTGGCGCGCACACAAGACCACAGTAACATGAAAAAATCCTATCTGACATATCCTTGCAGTATTTACCTAGACCCACAGATATTATTTATGCTGCAGAAATAGTGTTTATATTGTCCCCGTGAAACATTTTCTTCAATCTGAGAAAAGAGCGCAGTTTCTAATAAAACTCTAGTACTCTCTTAGGGGACATTGCGTGGGACAGTTCAATACTCCGGGGGTCAGCAAAGAGAGAGAGGGGGGAGGGAAACACAACTAATTATGCTATTTAGCCGGCTGATGTGTCGCAATCACTGCTCCAGCACACTCTGTCAGATTAAAATAGAGGGCCCGAGTAGAGGACATTAAGGCTAAGGGAATTATATAAACCTCAGGGGAGATTTCAAGCTGAAGAAGGGGAAAGTAAACTATAGAGATTAATGGCAGCCATAAACAAGAGCATTCTGTCCCACCCTAGTAGAGGTCAACAGTATCGCCAATAATAATGATAATAATAGTAATTTTATACATTCATCAAAAAAGAAAGAACTGAGGCCTGCTTTGGCTCTCCGTTCCAATACCAAAGTTGTTATTATTATTATTATTATTATTATTATTATTATTATTATTATTATTATTATTATTATTATTATTATTATTATTATGTTTTCTTATTACGGTTTTTTTTCTGTCATTCTATACAGTCCCAGTTTTGATTTAAAAAAAAAAAAAGCATTGTCTTCTCTTTCTAAAAGTAATGTTTTCTTCCTTTTAGTTCTATATGTCGTTTATTATTATTATTATTTTGTATAGCCGCTTGTCAAATTTGTTTCAGATTTGCTATAATCCTTATAATAACTGTGACCATTGTATGTGGCCCATTGGCTTCACTTCTTTTTTTTTTTTCCACAAGGCCATTTGATCGGGGATGGGTCTCTGTGACGGATTAACCGAGTCCCCCCTGAAATTAGGAGCAAGTGTGACACCTACCTGCAGAAGCTGGAAGAGTTAGAAAGCAGTGCCTTGCTACAGGCTACACGCTATCATAATATCTTTCTGTATCTGCTGTGTGCGAGACAGCAATCTCGCTTTACTTCAAACTAATGTTTCACATCTAACGCGCTATTAAAGAGGCTCTCCATTAATGATATATAATAGGGCAGTATGTTCTAAATGCATCATCGCGTCCCTTTTAACAGCTTTGCCACGCCTTTGGAAAATAGCAATGAGGTCTAAATTTGGCATAAAATCGAGCTCATTATGGAGTTCACCACCTGATTGCTCTGCATAAAACACGATAGGTAATTGGGTTAAATGAGTGCTCCTTGGTGTTATTATATCAATATCTACATTAAGAAACCTACTGAAGTAACGGAAAAAATGAGGCCTTGTGTGCATTTTAAAGAAAGATAGAAAAATGGCATAAGCCTCAGATTAAACTGTAACTGGTTTGTTACCAACACTTTTTTTTTTCATTCGTCGAATCCCTATGAAAATCTGCAAAACCAAAACTGCTCTCTTAATTATTTCAAATATTCCAACATCCCCCTTTTCCCACTTGAATACTGGCCCATTTCTTTCAAGTTTGTTTGAGATCTTACCATGATATATATATATATATATATATATATATATATATATATATATATATATATATATATATATATATATATATATATATATATATATATATAATCATCTGTCACGACAAATTGAATTATAATTTCGCATAGATTAATTGACACTTAAGCATTTTAAACACATATCAGCAATACGAACTGCTCCCCAAAAATAATCGCTGCACAAATATATATATATATATTTTTATCCATAATTTACTTCAAAGATAGTGTGTTGTCCATTTTAAATACAAAAATGCTACATTAAATATACATGTTAGTCTTTAATACAAATAGACTCAGGCGGCTGCAGCGATTAAGACCATTCTTGTTACATTTTAGGATTAACCATTCAGAAACTTAAAAAAAAAAAAAAAAAAAAAAATGAGGATAAGCATTTACTCAGAAAATAACTGTTCTCAGAATTTGCTTCATCATTGCTCTTTTTTTCTTTTCTTCCTTTTTTTTTTTTTTTTTTTTTTTTTAATGCAACCAAAATAAATAAATGTCCGTGGTGAATGAAAAATATTCAGGTATTAAATGTTCGACATACCTTTCTTTAGTTCATATGGGGACTCTTTACAAAGATCTACCTGCGTTTGGCCTCTGACTTTCTGGCTCTCCCTTACCAAAGCCTCAGCTCTATTTAACACAGTCTGGTTTAATCCATTGAAATGTGCCGTGGAGCCCGTGGTTACCGAGCCGTGGTTACTGTGAAGGTGTCCAAAACTGCCACCATAGTTCGTGTAGCCGGGGTAGAAGGGGGAGGTGTAGTACAGAGGCCTGGATAGGACTGTGCTGTTGGGGAGCGGGCACTGAGGGGAGGACCGTGATGGAGAAGCGCTAGTGCCCATTACAGTGCTCTGACCCAGACCAGGGCAAGACTGTGACACCTCGCCGCTGCCCTTACACCTGTCTGAGGACGTGGCGATTTCCGCAAGGGACCAGAGTTTGGGTTTAGGCGCGGAGGGGGGCGAGTGGATAACAGAGGTCACGTTGCTGGTGACCGTACCCGATGCATGGCTCAAATCTGACGGCTTGTCTTGTTGCGCAAGCTGGTTCCCCCGGGGTATCGCTGAGGGAGACGACGTGGTTGGTTTTGCAGAATCCGGCAACAGCTCTGTAGTCCGCTCCTCCTGGTCTTTTAACTCCGCGTCACTCAGAAGGTGATCCGTGTCTTTGCTGTGGTTTTCTTCTTTAAATCTGTCACAGCCTATGTCCCCTGGGTTTAGAAGTTTGTGATCTAAAACACACACACAAGAAAACCAGCATTACTTCCTAATAAGCATTAAAATGTTCATAAAACTGCACCATGTGTTTTAGATGATTATCAAAGAATTAAACACAGATGCAAACTGAACGTGGATGTGTAAAAATATTTGAGTACCTTTGCACTTTTCTCTTACAAACAGTAATTGTGCTATAAAACATCCTCATAAACATGTGACAGTCTAAAAAGGAAAATTAACTCCCCATAATTGTGAATTGTAAGTTCATATAACACGAATTAAAGTCTGAGCATGCACTACACCGATTATTTTACATTAGAAATATATTTAATGGGTTAATATATCAAAATATCTGTTGTGACGATAAGAAGCGTTCAACAGAATAATCGGAATTTTAGCGGAATACCCAGTGCAATTCACCAGCTGCAACCTTATTATGCAGTTAAAGATAAATTGAGTGCTAAATAATTTGCGTCACCAGCAATTTCAGCCTCTGAAAAGTCAAACGAGGGGAGTTCAAGGTGATTATTATTTAAAGCAATTGTCCCATTATAAATAATATACAACCATTAACCAGCAATCAATTTTGCACCCAGAGTGGAAAGACTGCGATGAAAAATTGATGATTTTTTTTTCTTTGCCCCCCTCTTTTTTTTTCTGCACCACCGACCTGCTTCCGTGTCTGTGGAGTCTCCCTTATCTGTGGGCTTGTTTGGCTCGTCGTCGTCATTTTTCTCCAAATCAATATTTTCGTCCTCCTCCTCGTCCTCGCTCCGGTTCCGAGGAGTCCAGGTCATTTTGTTCTCCTTCTTTAACCTCCTCCTGGCGTTGGCGAACCAGGTGGACACCTGGGTGAGGGTCATTTTGGTAATGATGGCCAGCATTATCTTCTCGCCCTTGGTAGGGTAGGGATTTTTGCGGTGCTCGTTGAGCCAGGCCTTGAGGGTGGCGGTGGCGTCCCGGGTTGCATTTTTACGGTATGCCGGGTCACCGTAAGGGTAGGTGCCCAAGGGTGCTGCATAAGGATGGTATCCTATTGAGCCCGCCATTCCCGTAGTGTGGTCATAGGGAGAACTCTGTGATAAAAATGAGAAAGTGTGCAAAAGTTCTGTTATTCTTTAAACTGCTGCAAAATACTTGGACTTGCGGCACACAAAGGTAAACACACGTACACGACTCCACACATAAACACGCGCACGAAGAGTCACGCAAGCACACACTCTTAAACGCGCAATGCACTGGCTTTAATCCAGTCGTTCAAGTTTGGAGTTAATGTTTATGGAATGGTTTTGAACTCAACTGGATATTTGAAATTGGATTTCGGCTTCGGTCTTTTATTTTATTTTATTTTATTTTTGTTATCTTGATGCCAAATTGCCGTGACTCTTACTGCTGCTACTGAAACAGAACAGTTAGAATAACGTAAAAAATATTATATATGGTGCCCCTAAAATTATTTTTTCCTTGTCTATTATACCGCGATGAATCTTTGAACAGTGGTAAATGGGCCCATAAAACCAGTGTGCATTACTTAGTTTGTGAGAGATCACTCACAGAGAATATGAGGAAAATCAAATAAAAATTTTCTTATTTTTTTTACCCCCCACAACCTTAAGTATGTAAGTTTTATATTTGGGCCATCTACTAGGTTTATAAGAAACAAAAACAGTGACCTAAGCTGCCGCACACGGCGCGTTTAGATGAATCAGGAGCTTAGAAGCTTCGCTAAGGCATTGTCCAATTAAAAAACTGCTTTTAACTTCAGAACTGTAATAGCGCACGGCTCTTTTAGATTTGTTGCATTTACTAAGCATTATGTTTTCTGGACATGGAATTCTGTACTTTTCTATCCATGTACTTTTCAGTGACGCACATTTCTTCTCAGTGGCTTGACTCCGACTGCGCAACACACACCTAAGGGTTCTATAACGAGTTAATTCCCTCGCTTTTGCTACCTATTAGATTGAATAATCACCTTTAGTGTACTCACCACATATGAGGTGAACGTGGCAGCTGCCGCTGCGTCTGCACTATATGGCAAGTGGGAGTTGTAGCCTGGCGAGGCGCTGGTGAACGCAGTAGATCCGGCATATGGCGCAAACGCAGATCCCGAAGAGGATCTCCCAAGTTCCTCGGTTCTGGGTCCCGATAGAACACTGGTGCTGTACGCGGGGCACGAATACAGGGCTAATGAAGCGGACGGCTGGTACAAGTAGCCCTGAGGATATGCCATGCTGGAGCCTGGAGAGTATAAGCCACCTAACTTGTGCACTTTCCCCCCTTTATTTTCTCATGCGCTGATGTCGGAGCGCATAGAGCTGTCTGCAGTCCCGCTCTCTGTCCCCCCTTCTAAATGGCAATCGTGAAGGCAAAAAGTAATTTTTTTTTAGATAAAAACAGGCTTGGATATTGGTTGGATTTCTTTTTTTTTTTTTTTGGTAGCTGCCAGCCAGCCAGTCAGCCACTGTCCGCCGGAGGTTTGGTCTTGTTTTGTTTTTCTGCTGCTCCCTTATCTGAGTTGAACCGTCGCTCTCATGCCCATGCAGAAGTTTTTTTTTTTTTTTTTTTTTTTTTTCTTTGCCAGTCGGACGGGGGCTTTGCTTGGGAAAATGTCCTGCCAAGATGCTAAGTTGGAAATTGAGGATCCTGACGCCTACTACGCTGCACTCTACGCTCCTCCTCTCGGGGTGTAGTCACCGAAGGAAAAGGCAAGCTTATGCTGGGTAACCACAGCCCTGCCCAAATCCATGCTCTCTCGCTCTCTCTCTCTTTCTCTCTCTCTCTCTCTCTCTCCAGCACCCCCTCCTTTCTGTTGCGTTAACTAACAACCCTTCTCATTCTCTATTTCTCTATTTTTTCTTCTTTAACAAGGCTTGTTGCAGTAAGTCTCAAGTGCGCCTTGCAGCCCCCCCTTTGGATGGCGACACCATGCGAGTCTGTCAACTCCTAACTTTCTTCTTTTTCTTCCAAATAGGAAGCCGTCACTTTCACACTTGATCAATAACAAGTCGGCTGTTGTATGCCAGGATATGGGCTCGCAAGATACCAGCAGGAATTAAAAAAGACGGTCCACCGCAGTGCTCTCTTTTTGTTATTCTTTCTTTGTGCTTAAAAATGTCCTCATTTCACATACGTGCGTTAAATCAACAGACTGACGCCGCGCGATCTCCGTGCGCCTTGCGTTAAAATCGGCAGTTGGGGTTGCAAATGGATTACTACAATTGTGCAAGTCGACTCTCTTGCGCACGGCGCATGTTACATTGGTAAGACACAGTATAGCCTGTGACATCTCAAAAGTAAAAGTAAGATGGCGCAAATTGTGCTCGAGCGACAACTATGTGAGAATAGTTTTGTAGGTGAGCAAACTTTTTTTTTCTTCATATCGGCGTTTTTATGTTCTGATTGTAGAAGTGTTGTTTTTCCACGGCGCGATCACGACTAAATAGCTTTTTGCAAATTATCCAGAAATGGACCAGTTGGATAGGCTACACTCTCAGGAAGTCCTGAAACCTCAAACCAGGGCAGGTCCGTGCCAACAACATCAAATCTCACTGGGCATATAGCTGTAATCTCATTTAGTCGCTGCAGATGCATTTATATGCTGAAATTCTAAACAGTATTTAATATTCTTCTTTATCGTTAATTAGTTTAATAAATTTAATAACGATACAGTTGTAAAGCACACAACAGTTGCTATCATTATTATTAATATTATCATCATCATCATTATTATTATTGAATACTTGGGAAGAAATCTCGTTCTTTCGCAAGTATGTAGTATTAACTTGGCTTAAAAGTATTATCCGAATTTTATAATATTGTTTATTATGTTTCAGACATCTAAAAACCATTCTCATTCTGGTGACTTTCCAGTTCAAGTCTCAGATAAGCCGAAAGGGATCGCTGTAGGCGCTGCTAAAGAGTGTATGTGCACACGCTGTCACGTGTTTCTTGCGTTCCGAAAACCTCTAGAGAGCAAAGAATGATGACGCTGGTACAGTGGGAGCAGACTCAGACTTACGAGGGAGAGAAAGAGGGGGGGAAAAAAAGAGAAGGATGGATACACAAAGCGATCCTACAGTATAGCCTAATCAGATGACAGTGATACCATGAGCCCTAGTTTCACAGCGCTCTGTAGTGATTAGACAGTCAAGTAATTACTAGAACTTTTCTCATAATAACAGCTACAAGAAGGGCAAGTTGAATCACTAATATAGTACTTTTTTTTTTTTTTTTATTTGTGTTAAAGTTAAAAGAAAACAACACCGTGAAACAGCCACATTATCTCATTATTAGACACAGGTAAATTTATTTAATGGTGAGCTGATTGTGTGCCATGAGCTATAAAAGTTCCATAACTGGAATATTGTGCCTTGTGGGCTGTTTCATCCCGAAATATTTAATTTGTCTATTTATTTCATGAGATATGCGAAAAAGTTTTGAGGGCCTCGGATGAAGGGTCTGTGTCATGTGTTCCTCCTTAATGCGTTTTGGTTCAGAGTTGCGCTCTGAAGTAGGAGGAGGACCCATAATTTGAGATCACGGAGCCTATAATAGGAGTAGGGTTATGGCAACTGCTCCCGCCTCTCAGCACTGCCCTGATAAAGGAGGAGGTATAGGTGAGTACAGTTTTGCTTTTTTTGTTTTGTTTCATTTTATTTTATTTATTTATTAACGCGGAAAGGTAGAGGTGTTCGCAATATTCCGGGGGTTAATCTTAATCTATAGTTTAAGTATTATGACATTATCTGACTTTGTCTCTTCCTATTCGCGATCACTTCTTCCCCCCCTGAGTGAACTGCCTCCGTTTTGACGCATGGAAACGTTTTTAAGTGGCAAAGAAGAATTGAATGAAAGATGATGCATGCCACTTAAAATGCCTGAGGGAGCAAGCGTAATCTAAATTGGATATAGAAGCTATTATTACACAACAGTATGCGTTGTGGCGGACTAATTGCGTGGCTGGGTGAGTTAAACAGTCAGTTAATGTCGAGTGGCAGACAGGTTTCTGGAGCGCACAAGGTCAGCTGTACTGCTCCCAAGCCTTTAGTGGTATACAGAAAAATGCTTGAAGTATTCATGGGATTTTTAACCATTCTAAATCTGTGTCCTAAACCGATTAGTTGACACCAATTTTTCTTTGATGTATTAGCTGAGGGCTTTTGCCACTTGGAAGCCAATTGAAATTCAAAACAGTTTTCGCTCCAAATGCTGTGGGGAGATCTGCTGCAAATAATGGATGTAATTTATTTTTGACCTTGCTTTTTCTTTTTTTTCTCTCTTTTCAAAAGGAAGGGTTGTTAAATGATTAAACATATGTGCACTATGCTACTTGACTAAACAACTGGCATATGATTGACTATTATTATTTTTTGTATTATAGATCAGAAAATCCCCCTTTTTGTGTATGTATTTTGAAAAGTAATAGGCATGACCAAAATTGTTGTTGCATTTTTTAATTTTTTAGTGCTAAATTTACTCTTAATAAGGTGTTACTGGTGTTATTTTTCCTAAATGCATTACAAAATAAAAATTGACTTTGTTTTTGTTTTTGAATCCCAGATCCATGTTGAGGAAGTCACCAAGCAGTCAATGAAACGCACCCTAACCTCCAAACACACAAGCACTCTTGCAAAAACAGCTTAAGTAAAATCACTTTGTTTATCTTTTGAGATGATAATTAATGAACACAGGTGCATATATAGTCAAATAGAACGTTTATCTCTGTATTTATAGCTGTAATAATTTGTCAGTTTTAGATCATTTAGTTTGCTCTTTTCCAGTTTTCATAAATGATACATTATTGCTATTCCTGTGACTGTCTAGATAGAATGCCTTAATGTTTTACTCAATAAGTATCACCAGTTTTACTCACACAAACTGATACCCAAGATTTGATGGCTTGATTTGACTTTAATAATCATACAATTTACATGAAGCACAATAATTCAATATGGCTTTCAGGGGAGAGAATCTATTTTCTGATCTTCTTTCTGTTCTTGTGATCTCTTTTTCTTTTATTGACCTGAATGAAGATGTATGGAGTGAGTGTGTGTGTGTCTTCGGTTTCCTCCTGATGGGGTATGTCAGCCCCCCCTCTTCTCCCTACTCCCCATGATCCCCGCAAGGCTGAATGGCAGGCCTCTGGATTGGCTAAGTGATGAAATGATGACCCTATTATGGGAAGCGATTCCAAAATGAGAGATATCAGACGAAGATTACACCCCTCTCTCACTGCCACGCCATCCTCCTGCAATACACTGCCAGCTGCACAGATGATGATTGATTTGCTTGAGATGGATCACAGGAAGCACCCATTGATTTTTCTGTGTTTTATCAAAAATATTTATTTACAGTTGTATCCATAGGGTGTATCCAGGCTCACCCCATGCCTCCTTTTTCCAAATGGGGGTTGGTATAAAAGGGATAATTCTCCCTGTTCCATGACAAGACGAATGACCTGAAGTATTATTTCAGAAATGAGTCAATAGGCTCAGTGAGTAAATGAATATTGATTGGATCTAATGAAGCCAGAGTGTGAATATGAGCCCTGTTGCAGGCTCCACTGCAGTGATGGTAAACCTCTCCAACTGAGTATTTTGCAGACCTGCAAGTGCAGCTGGGACAAAATACACCTCATGTTAGTTAGTAGCACAGATGGTGAATCAGCACACTCAACATTTCCCTTTTCCTCTCACTGGTGTTTACCTGTGTATTTTGATTATGATCTGAGAGTTTCCATACTTGACTCTTGTCTTGCCTGACTCTTGGCTAAATATGGTGAGGGTGCTATAGGCGCCATATGGCAATATCTAAGACTCTTGCTACTTAAAAGCTCTTGAGACATGTAGGAGGCATTTCTGTATCACCTGTACAAAGGTAAACTGATACAACATACAAATCAAATGACAACTAGAATGCTAAAACCACAGTGTGGGAGCTGTGCCCTAGATATTTGCACTGACTTAATCCAATTGAAATAGTATGAGTGAGTTGCAGGGGCTCCCAGGTCTGTTGCTTGCTTATGTATGTGATGCATAATAGAAGTTGACGAGGTTGGTGATAGATCACAGCCCAGGTAATGTAAACACATTAATCCCTCAGGGTTCATGTGCATGTTCTTTCTCTCCTTTTCTCTTATATCAGTCCCTCTCTCTATCTGTCTCTCTCTTTCTCTCTCTTCAAGCCCCCATCCTTCCCCCTCCACGTTCATCATCTTCCCTAAACGCGTTAGTGGAGCACAAACCAGAAGCAGCCTTAATCTGTCAACATGCCCTTTAATTGGAGGGAAAAAAAAACAACACGTGCTTCTGGTTATGCCATTCCTAAGTGCACATGCCAAAGAAACACAGAGTTCATGGAAGAAGTGATCCCAGGAGAGCAGGGCATAATTAAAAGTATCTTTTAATAGGCTTGTAATGCTGAGCCTGACTCTTGTTGCCTTAAGTAGAGGGCGAACTCTGTGGCTGGAGACGGACATGCAAGGGGCTTCTGCTGAGGGAGCCTGTAAACGATACATTGCCTCGTCATCATCAGACATGCAGTGTCCGCCTCAGTCACCAAACCCAAGACGACAGCCACTTTCCACCCCTGCCGCGGACACCTTCGCTTACCCGTTCCTGTGTTCTTTTGTTCTCAGAATGAGAGATTCTCCTCCGCAACATCACCTCTCCTCATCTGCTTCCCAGCCACTTTGGCAAGTTGTGTTCTACCTCCTACTCACAGCACCAGCGGGGAGTGAGAACTGGGACTTAGGGGTTGATTTGGGGCCTGCTGCACTGTAATCAAATGAGACTGCTTAGGGGAGAGGAGAAGGAGGAGGTGGAGTATTATGTTCTGTCGTGCATTCCACTGCAGCATTGTTGCTTTTTTGTTTTTGTCAGGGCAGGCTTTGATGCTGTATCCTCTTACCTTTGTAGTCCCGGTAGCCATGTTTCATAAACACGGAATGGGAAGCATCCTCAGCATTAGAAATTTAGATTGCTGCTTTCCTCCTGCCACTCTGCATTCCGCACGTGCCCGGTCGCATTCTCCATCTCCCATTGCTGAGGTATTAAGTTTCCTCTCCCATGCCTCTGATACATTTAAACATCTTACAATCAGCGCCTTTTATTCTGTGTGTCATGTATAATATGTGGAAACAACAATGCCAACATGGCTCTATGTTCCTCTCACTCTCTTGGTACTGAAGAAGTCTGCTGTCACTGTTTTGTTTCAGGACAATTGCACATGCAAAATGCTTACTTGCTTTAAATTGAGAAGTTGCCAGGTGTTCAATTTAGAGCTTGTCTTCATTATTAAGAGTGTAATATTAATATCAAGCTAAGCATTCTATAGTATACTGCTCTCTTTGTATTATCACATGGGGAATAGGCAATACTTGCTTGTCTTTGTAGTTAACTAAAAATCTCAGTGGGATAACAGTGTATTATAATCCTTAATCTATTTTAACTCATTAAAAGGCAAAGTGTTCAGCTTCGCTTCCCATATTTTATTGTCTCATTGCAGTTTTAGTGATATACTGTGTTCTCTGGAGAGTAATTTCACATGTAATTGAATATTTAAATGTCAAACAATGATGAGAATCATTGCAATATTATGACATTACTCCCACACGAAGGTATATAACATTTTGTTTTTTTTAAATTAACAAGGTAAAAAATTATTTTTGTCACCAGAATCCTTCTCTGTAACATGCCGTGCCTCAGATCTTTCTTTTCTTCTGCCTCTTCTTCTCGGAAAGTAACCATTTTGTCCAACATCTGACACACTGCCCTGGGTTATTGAGCCAGACGTGGAAATCCAAAGCGGAGATGCTCTCCTTAATGCCTGACACCTGGTGCAGATTTGGAAGGGATTGCACTACAGGTACTATCTTACCTCTTCACCAATCCCAGAAAGTCCCTTAGGTATTTCCTTTTCTTTCCACGGCTGTGTTTGTTTCTGCTCTACTTTGCCACCCAGGTATCAAGCCTCTGTTAGCTGGCCCCTGTGTTGGGATTAAGTTCAGAAGGTGTTGAAATACGATACCCATCATCCCTTTGATACATGTGATTCTGATTTGTTCAGGCATTTTTTTTTTTAGGACCCAAAAGGATATAAGTAGGATTAAAAATTATTATAAGTATGCCTCATGTTTTCAATAGAATAAAATTAAATAAAATTACCCTTACAAGGAGCCAGAGTTTTCTTTTTCTTTTTTTTTTAAATTTAAAGATAAGATAAATGATAAGAATTGTAATAATAACACTAAACAGAAGAAGAAGAAGTGTTTCTGCACAGTACTGTTACTGAAAGGCTAAATCTGCCACAAGTGCTTTCATTTGACAAAAAAAAGGAGTCCAGTCTGGAATGACTACTGATATTAAAATATGTCTGATGCAAACATCATTAATTTCCTAATTCTACATCTCTTCTACTGTTCCTCACATCTGCTTGTTCCTGTTGTTTGTGCACCCTTCTGCTCTTGCCACACCCTCCGTCAGGGTATGCTTTACAAGTGGATGTTACTCAGGAGTGTTGCAGCTCACCTTACTGCTTGCAGTCACATCTGCAGACTGTGGTGGAGCAGAATGGCTATCGAACATAAACACAGCAAGGACATCAAAGGCGGGAAGGTTGGGCTATACCACCTGAGCATGCTGATTGCAGTGCACCGCAATATCACCTGACCAGTGAAAGGAAAGGATTTTGTTGCACCAAGTCGAGACATAACATTCAAGAACAGGTTAGTATCATAGTGTACAATGTTACTGTTAGTTTTTAACAGAAGATTCTGAACTGAATTTTTTTGTTTGTTTCAAAAAATTCAAAAAGAATTTTGACTTATGAATGCCAAATTATAATTCAGTCTCAGATAACGCAAGCAACACAGATAAACTGTGAGAGGTGCGCCACAATAATGTAACAGTCTTTCCTGGATAATAATATAATAAGCAAGATAAGCAAGTGCACACTTGGTGAGCTTCATAGGCACACTGTTTATGTTGACACATGCAACTCTCTTCCTGATGCAAATGCAATCTAAACATTAAGCAAAGGGAAGGCAAGCGTAGCCCATAAAGGCTGTGAGCTCCAAACACTTTGAACAGACAACTATCACTAATCACTCCCAGAGCAGTGCGGCGTGTAATTACTCTGCCAAACGTTTGCCTTTCACAGCTTAGCACTGGGAGCCCTGACCCTACGCTTCCCTGTCTTTCCTCACCACCGTGCATGTGGAAGGAGAGGCCCCCCCCCCCGCCTGCTCCTCTTTCCCCTTTCTCTTTACCAAGGGGAAAGGCAAGCTGAGCTCCCTCTCAATATTTAGAGAAAGAGTTGGGGGGGGGGGGGAGGGGGAAAAAGAGAGGGAGAAAGACAGGAAGGGAGAAGACTGAGGTTGGTGCTTCCGGCTTTGTGGGAGCCCATTTAAACAGGCTTTGAAACCCTAGCCATCCGGAGATCAGAAATAGCCTTATTGACTGCATGGGCCCAGAAGTGACTGAGCACACAGGGTTCTTAAGAGTTCACTCTTCCTCGCCGCTTGGAACAGGGGGGTGGGCACCACATGCTGGGGCCCTCTACAAAGATTCTGAACATAAATTTTGCATCAGGAGAAAATATGATTTTTCCAGCTATTTTTAATGCCACACAGTTGTATCTCCATTTTTGGACAGTTGTATAATTTGTGTGTGTTTTTTTTTTTTTTTTGAAGAGTAGCAGACATCTAATTCTCTCCTTTCCCTCAGTCTTATTTATTGATATTAGTAATGCAGCTGTCATTCTGCAATGAGATCTGTCCTCTGTCTGGGTGAATGCTGATAAGATGACACAATGCAAATATGAAGTGTGATGGAGCCGCCTTGGCAAGCAGGTATAGAGTGTGCAGGGACCAGCATCCCATAATGACTATTAGCTAGATTTCACAGCCTGCTTCTGATCTCTTTCGATGACAGGGGCCTTTATAAGAGGATGGGTGTGTCACTGCCCCTCCTAATGACTCATATACATGTGCATACATACACGCACCCTGAAGGCATATATATATCTATATAATGGTGAATATTATACATGACTGTGTACAGTATATGAAGTTTAATACGATTTACCATCATTGTGGACTTTTTTTTATATTAAAAAAATTTATTTTTATCACAAAAAATGTGATAGATTTTTTTTTCCTTTTTTTCTTTTTTATGAATAAATGAAATCAGGTTGTTCTATATTTTTAGCTGGTCCACTGGCACAATGAAACTGAACTTTATAGTGGAAATTATCCTTTCCGCATATTATCAATGCATAATGTATCGTTATCTTAATTTTACCACTAGTCATTTTACCATATTGCCATATACTTCACCACTGTTGCAAAGGTTCATTTAGACTTGCAGAAGCTCAAAGAGCTCTCTCAGTTGCTGCATGATCTTGTATAAGCTTTTCAGAGAGTCCCATTTTATCACTGATGTAGTAATTTCACTTCATCAGTCAGTTGTGACTAAAAATACATCAGGGATTAGCTTCATGGCCAGACTATCTTCCACTGCTTTGATAACATAATGGGGGCTGGTGCTTGTGGTTACAATCATCTGATATGTAGGTTCATAACATTCAAAACTACACTTAGAGTACTACAGGCTCTTTGAAAGAGAAGAATAGACTGTGATCTTTTTAAACTCTCATAAAAATTGTGTGTTTTCCCCTTTTAATTCCTTTGTAGGAGCATTTTGCAAAGATGAAAATGGCTCCCACCCCCACTCCTTCCCCTTTCCAGTTTCTATTCTACACAAATTAGCTATGGTCCTGGAGGGCAAAATGACAAGAGGTTACTGGAAGACTATGTGTTTAATTAATTGAAAAATGCTTAAATTGCTTTTACAGTTGTTATACGGAGTGAAAAAAGGGAATCCATGTTGCCAGTACTCAACCATAATTAGCACCCACGGGAATTAAATATTTAGCATTAGCTGTGTTGCGGCACTTAGGACACAAATTTCTATTTTAACTATGAAAGCGAGCCTGTCTTAAGTGCATGAGTCTGTGTGGACAGCTGTGCAAAGTGGAACAGCACAGGATATTTCAGCGAGACACCCCAGTGGCATTTTGGGTCCTTCCACATCACATGTGTAAGAGATATGGCAGTTGTATTCCCAGGGGTTAGGCATTACTCAGAGTATTTAGTTTTCTAATTAGGCTGAGGGCCTTCGTCCATGCCTACCACCACCATGGGAGCCAATGAGAATTTCCTCTCTTATGTGTCAACTCTGAGACACAGAGAGAGAGAAAAAAAAAAGGAATGGAAAGAGGGAGATAAAGAGAAAGCATGTGTGAAAATGAGAGAGAGATGTACACATGGTTGAGGGAGAAATAAAAGACCTGCAGAAAAGCCTTTGTTTATTCCAACTTTAATTACACATTGCCTTTAATGACTCCACTGGTGTGTTTGAGGCTGGAGAGGGAGTAGCTGTGGAGCCTTAATGATCTGTAGTAGTGGATGTCAGCCGAGCCGTTGGAGACTTAAAGCCCATTTTTAAAACTCCCTTTTTGTTCGGGCCTAGAGGCGACAGCGCAAATGGAGTTCATGCTAAGCCACACTAGACCAGACTTGGGGACTATTTCACTGTCTGGTCAGCCAATTTCACAAAGGGCCAGGCCATTTCGAGGCATCAGCAGCTGACCGCAGCAACTGTTAAACTTGTCAGTGCGCATCAGGATACCCACTAATGAGAAGTAATAAAGGTTATCCCAACTTTTTTAAGTGTTTGATCTTTGTGCACAGTGGGATTTAAACATAGCACGTGGAAGGCGCACCAAGATTGGAATGGTAATTTGACCCCCATTTTATGTTTGAATGACGGCAGAGAAATACACACAAATAATTAAAAACTCAAACTTTAGAACTTGGATTAATAGTTTTGGGGTGTAACATGGATATCTTGGATTATTATTTTTGTGCAGGGACACTGGAGAGTACAGCCAGACTGGAAGACTGTCTAAAATTGCAATGGTCAATATACAACATGTCATAATGAGGCACCATAAATTAGATTTTTAAGAAATTGTACCTTGCTCCAGGGAAGCTTCAGTTTTTGTTTTTGTTTTTTTTTTAACTATAATGCTGGATTGAATCACTGAATCATGTTCAATTAACAAAACTGAATGTATGACCCTTTGAGATGCTGTGTTATTTGTTTTGACACACAGCTCTCAAAAAATGTACCCACCCCATCTTCAGTGCAGAACGTTAAAACCCCTTGTTCTGTAAAACAAATTCTCAGGATTATTCAAAGCTGTGAGAATTAAGATGGAAAAATCCATGCGTAAAATTACCGTCCATTCAACTTGAGGCAATATTTTCCTCTAGAGGCAAATATGTTAATTGAGCTTCCTAAAGTAGCTCAATCCTCAGGTTATTTAATTTCCCCAAAAGCCTTAGCTGTGCTGGGGTGGGGGGGTGGGGGTGGGGGGTGTAAAATTCTTTACACCAGCAATATTGCTATCAAGGGAAAAATAGCAGCAATGAGAAGAAATGGAAAAGAGCATTCTAGTGGAGGTTATCAAGAGCAAGAACAACTGCTAAGTCATGAGGAACACACACACGCGCATATATATATATATATATATATATATATATATATATATATATATATATATATATATATAAAATTGTATGTTGCAAGCATTTCAAAAATGTTAATGTTTAGCAAGCTGCTAAATTACTAGTATGCTGCCAAAACTGTTTTGAATAACACTAAACTGAGCTCTGAACCTGCCAAAGAATCATCTTCATAACTGTCATGTCATCTAATTGCTTCTGTCTGTTTTCCCCAAAGGCTGTGTCCAGCTCTGTCACTGGTCCTTAGTGCTCCAGCAGCCTGGTCAAAAAGACATCCTGGCAGGGTCCCAGGGTGGATGCATCGCCCACGCACACTGCTCTCGCCAGCTCCCAGAAGTCTTTGTGGTGAACCACTGACCATGCTGCTCCCTATTTTCTTCCAGCCCAGCAAATAATGTGTCAGAAAAAGATTATTGATAGCCCATAAAAGAAGAGCCAGAATGTTGTTGCTGCTCTGCTCCAACTTTAAAGAACAATGCAAGTGCTAAACCATCAGTTTCAATGGTGCACTGCTCCTGAAAGAGCACAGCATTTATTTTTCACATTGTTGTTCAGTTTGGATAAAAGGTGCTACAACTGGAACATGAACAGACAACAATAACTTCTATTTTTTAAAATGCTGCTTCATTTTCCCTTACATGCAAACCTTGTAGTGAGGTTGGCAACTTTGTACTGTGTCTATTCAAAAGAAAAATTAGATCCCTCAAAAGGAACATTTACATTTTCTCCCCGCTCTGTTGAGTCATT
Organism: Archocentrus centrarchus; assembly: GCF_007364275.1. NCBI lineage: Eukaryota > Metazoa > Chordata > Actinopteri > Cichliformes > Cichlidae > Archocentrus > Archocentrus centrarchus. The sequence goes on from NC_044348.1 coordinate 28,254,826, forward strand.
CACTTTTTTTTTTTTGCCAAGTTTACCAGACATTGGCGAAGCTGTTGCTCATCTGGCCTAAATGTGGCCTGAGTGGGTGATTCTCAGACAGATGAGGGAAGCTATATTTACAGAATTAACGATGCACTCCATCGGCCACACAACAGCTGCCTGCTACACTTAGCTAATTGAGACTGCAGGCCCATTCCCATTTGCAGAGCACTGTGATTGAACAGTTGGGCAGCTTTATGTGTGTTTTTGCTCTCCTCGTTCTAGAAATCAACACCGACGCTCCCATGCAAAAACAAACACTCGTTCAAGCTGACTGTGTGTTGTGGCACCGCTTGTGAAAAGTCTGCCCTTTTTCGTTGTTCTGTGTTTCACTTTTAATGTTGTTCATCTATCTTATCAACATGTTTGTTTTCGCCGAGGCAGTGCATGATGTGTCGGAGAGATGCAGCAAGGTTCATCTCAGCAGTAATGTTGTTAAATGAGAGAAGGAGCGGGTGTTTCAAGCCTGTGTGTGTATATACAACACTGTTTTGCTGTAAAATCTGTGTTTATGTTCACTGCAGGCATAATTCACAGTGTGTGTTAAAGGGCTCCAGGCCATGCAGGCACACAACTGGCAGCTTTTTCTCCCTATTGTGAGAAAAAAAAGAATAAAAAAAGAGTTTTGATAAATCACACTTTTATATATTATGTATACAAAAAAATTAATAAATAAACCTCACATTTAGATTTGTGAGCATATCTAAATTTTCACGTCACGGCTAATTTTTGTTTTCAGAATCTGCCTCATGTGGGTTTTATATTCTCAGTCAAATCCAGATGTCAGTAACTTATACAAACCCAGACATAAGCAGGGTATCACAACGTATAATAGGAATCATGGCCCTTTGATTTTTGGTTTTCCTATTGGAACACCTGTCACTTTTTGGCAAGGGCACACCACAGCACCAGGTCTTCTTTGGTAGCGCTGGGAGGAGTGTGTGTGTGTGTGTGTGTGTGTGTGTGTGTGTGTGTGTTCGTGTGTGTGCGCGCGTGTGTGTGTGTGACTGCGAGTGTGAGAGAGCTGAAGATGAAACAGCCGCCGAGGAGGCAGTGATCACATAGACAGACGGGGTGAGTGACAGACAATACCTGCTGTAAAATTCCCTCACATCTCCCCTGATCTGTATTCATAGATCTCGGCTGCTATGCACTGCAAACTGTAGCCCACACCAGCGGGCCCTTTCGGCGCACCGCCCCACTCAGTTTCACTCTTGCAACTCACTACACAGACCACTTTTTCTCTCCTTCCCAAAATATTTGCTGTCTTTTGTTCTTTGTCTAAATGATGCCTCTGATCACAAGGTGAAAGCTCAAAGGAACTCTGTGACAAATGTGGAATTTTCCCAGCTCTTCTAATCCATCTAATTGTGTTGTTTCAAATGCAGGGCTTCTTTTGAGTGTGTTCTTACACTCAATTAACTTAGAAATGATTCATATGTTGGCATTTTGTGCGTCTGACTACTTTTATTTCTCAGCATGATGGAAGCCCTCATGTTTAGTGTTGATTTTGCTCCTTCCACTTACATGCAACACACATTGTTCTTTTTCTAGAAACTCATCCACAAATTTTATGCATTGTTTATACTCAGTGAAAGTTCTTCAAAGGGATTTGCTCATGATTATTATCAGTGCCATCACAGCCCATGTTTTTGTGCTGTTACATACCCTCCTCCTCTTGATGACTGACTCCAGGCCTAAAACTTCCTGAAACCTAAGCCATGTTTCAAGAGAAACATGCACACTCCGAGGACACCACAACACAGGGGCTGCTCAAAGTGGATTAGGTTTGTTGTGGCAGATCTGGGTTTCAGGTTTGACTTGAGTAATGTGTCGTTTAATTTCTTCGGGAATTGTTTTGACAAAACAAGTTAGCGCAAAGTCGGAAATGTCGTCTAAAACAAAAAGGGTGTGTGTAGCGTGTAGGATTTTTTTGTTTCCCTTTTTTTTCCCTTCGCGCTCATGTGAAGCATATGTCAGTCATCAGCGGAGTGTTACAGTGGAAGTGACATCAGAACCCTGGAGGGCCTGCACTGCGAGAGAAGCTTTTTGATATGATTTCTGAGAACAGAGAGTTTAGTGAAAAGAAAGGAGTTTCTTGTGTCTCTGTTGTTGGAGGGGGGAGTCTTTCTATACAAATAGTGGAAGTGAACTGGAAGGTGCTCTGCCACGCTTTTACTGAATCTTTATCATTTTAGCTGTCAGCAGAGGTAAAAGCCGTGATTTGTGCTGCTAAATTACACATTTAGCACGACAAGGGTAATTATTATGACGTTAGCGCGCACAGATGGAGAAATGTTTGTCAGCCATGATTATAATTACAATCATTCTGTGGTACTGAAACTGAAAAGTGTTGTGTTTGATTGACCTGCATGTTGAAACCTATTTACTGTGTTGCTTTGGATTTTTTCCACCTTGATAAATAGTATCCGCTACTGTACAATCACTGAAAAAAATAAGGCAACTGGAACCTCTCTGACCACAACTGGACAGTGAGGACAAAGCCGCAGATTGACCAGTGTCTGCTGATCTTTATCCTGGCTTGTCTCAGGCTTGGAGGTGATGATGCCCACTGCAGCCAGAGATTGATGAGGGCCAGCACAAGTGGCGAGAATGAGCTCTGGCCTTTGAAGTCGTCCACATGGAGCGAAATTGATATATCAGTTTAAGCCCTGGACCCTATTAAAGGAGCCCCCGTCAGGTTAATGTGATAGCCTCCATGTTACCCCAGACCCATTCAGGTCAGACCTAATTCCTGCCCCCGCTCTTTGCAATCTCATTTTAGTTTCTCATCAGTAATGTTCTTCCCATCAGAGGAGCTCCACTAAGTAGTATATCACACAGCCAAACACTGGGCCATCTATGTCCTGGAGTGATTTAAACCTCCAGCCAACATGTTAATCACCAGCCAGAAAATCCCATGGTTATTTGTACAGGTTGACTAGTCTTTAAAGTGGGCTCTGTAGAGATACCAACCTCAATAGACAGTATTTATGCATCCCCTCTTTCCCTCAAGCTCTGCTCTTCTTGCTTTTTCTTCTTTCAAGTTTGTCCTTACTGAAATCTCAGCCCCGTGTCCCTATGGTCAAACAGTTGAGCAGGAGCCCCAGGTCCACAGATGTGAGCTCTGTGATCATTCATTTTTAATTGCATGCAGAAATACATTTGCATTAAAAATGTAGAACAGTGTCTTTTTAATTCAGACACAGTGTATTTATTATTAAACCATTGTCTTGGAGGTCAGCTCACGAGAAATTATCTGTCCATCAGATTCAGGTCATTGTAAGCATTCCGGCTGGCCAGATCATCCCCAGGTTTTAAATATGTCTTTTATTCACTTTGATTTCCTTCGTCTGTCATGAGTCGTCAGGGCAGTCTGGATATACAGCATCAAAGAGAAATGTCACCAGATTTAAACATGAAGAAGATTAATGGCAGAAATCTATGTTTTAAAGAGACAAGTGACAGTGGTCAAAAGCTGCAGTACATTAAAAATTCAGTTGGTGATAATTAATGTGATCTTAGTTAGCGGTAGGAGGAGAACTTTGGCTCTCCCTACGCTCTTGTGACTTGGTCTTCTTTGGCTGAAGTTAGAGCAACCATTTCGCAACTGTGCTGTAACCACAGGAACTCCACCACCTGGCATTGACTTCATTAGGTGCAAGCAGACAGTTCATTTAAAACTTGCATATCACAAGAATGTAATTTTTTTTTTTCTTTTGCAATTCTCATGAAACTTGAATGGGAAGTAGTGCAGAGGTAAAGGAAGATCAGAGGAAAAACACATTGCATGCTGTCTCCTTGTCCAGAACCTAATCGCTCACTTGTAACGTAATTAATGTAAAGTAATGTAAAGTAGAGCATTGGCCTCAGTGGTGGATATGTTCTCAGAGTGCTTTTCTATTATCATTTTGTTATCAAACTTATTTGTAATTTCTTATCAAATGTGGATATAAAAACAATGTGAGGGACTTGTTATATTCTAGCTGTAAATACAATTTGGGAAATTGTTTGTGAATTACAGCTGATTAATTCCAGTTTTAAAGCAACTCACAAACTAAAATAAATCATCTGACAACTGGCATGAAGTCAGCAATCACTGATCATAGACACATTAACAGGAACATGCAGCGTATAAAGAAATTCAGAGCTTCTTTGAAAGTTAAATTATTGAAGCGTGTAATGTTAGTTGATGCTTGTTGTGGGGGCAGTGTGAGGGGTGGCATCGGGCTATTTCCTTAGGAGCATTTCAGACTAAAATTAACAACTTGCCAATCGGGGTCATGGTGTGTCCTCATCTTAAAAAAAATTAAAAACCTTTCATTTCCATAACACAGATGCTTTGTCTCGTTATATCATTTGTTTCTTTCGGCCTTATTGATACCTTTGCAAAGCATCATGCACTCCAAGCCTCTGTGTATAAAGAAAGAAAAAAGAGAAAACTCTCAAACAAATTTGTTTATAACAGCATCATTTTAGATCTGCGGGCCCATGCATATTTTGTCTCGTCTGAGTCAAGAGTGTTGAGATTAATCCCATGTTGTTCCTATTATTGGCCTCTCCTGAGACATCATGATGTGAATGACTGTCTAAGCGCCATCAGATCCATCAATTGGATTCAAAGAAATGTTATCCATTACTCTCTCCAACCCAGCAGATGTTGAGGTTTTTGTAAGGCGAATTCCTTTATTATGTTAATATCACTGTTTTGTCACATGCACCATTTCCATTTGAGTGGGGTGGAAAAATCATCAGATGGATTTGGCTCCCTCAATAAGAGATGTTTGACATTCAATGAGATGAGAAACATGAAAAATACATTTCAATGGCAAGTGGCAGATGACAATCACAACAAGATGGCCCTTTGAATAAGCAGAAGATCACAATATAATTGTGGCACCATGTTGTGATTTTAAGACACTGCCTTGTATAAATTTTGCATTGATTATGGACTTTTGAAAAGTATAGGATATGAAAGATGGGGACATTTTGTGGTGACAATGACTGCATTTTCCTATTTTCAGAATGTATTTTTTTTTTATCATCATCATAAAAGCATATAAAAAAAACCATATGGAAATGTGGCTTTGAAGGATCAGGAGAGCAAAACATGCCATTACTTTCTTTTGTTGTTCAACATTTAGACACTCATACCAGGGTGTTAGCTTAAAGTTGTTGCACCCCCCGCCCCCACCAGCGAGAATTGACATGACACTTTCAGTAATTTGTTAGACATAATCATAAACCTGTTTTAGTTTTATGCATTGAATTTATTTTTATGGGAGAAATATATACTGTGCGTATAATTTATGTCAGTGTTTATGTCAGTGTCTGGGTTTGAGACTGAGTGCATGTGTGTCGTGTGAATGTGTGTATATACATGTACTATGTATCTGGATGTCTGCATATCTGCAAGTGTGTGTGTGCGCGTGTGTGTGTTAGTCATAGGCTCAGAGGCATAGCATGGGTCTGCATGAGGGAGTGTGGTGGCAGAGCACTCCTCTGATAGGCCAGATCCAGGGTGCACTGAAGCCTTTCGCATATATATGGAATTTTTGAATATCTAAACCATTATTTAGCATCCAAATCAGTTCTGCTTGTCTGACTGATGGACAATTTCAGTGTGACCCCAGTCTTTTTGCATGTGACCTATACTGTCGGGATTCTTGCATATTGTTTGGATGTTCACGTTGACTCTTCTCCCATTTTTTCTCTTTGATCCTTTTAGCATGCTCTTTGTGTTGGAATTCATGAAATATTCATAGCTGGACTGTGGCTTTCCCATATCTTTATGTACAATTATTGGCAGCCGTCCTGTTATGTTGAGCCATCTTAATAGTAGGTATTGGGCTCGGTTATGTGTGACTTCAGATTTTTCTGACAGTTTAGCTGGTCTGTGTTATGAATTGATAAGGTGAGACATTATATTTGCAGATTGTGCACCATAGCTGCCTTTTTAGCCTACCATTAATATTGATAAATGCAAATAATGTTTCTCACATGAGATAAGCCATAAGAGCACTCTAAATAAAATGTGACAAAAATATATTATTATTATTATTATTATTATTATTATTATTATTATTATTATTATTATTATTATTATTATTATTATTATTATTATTATTATTATTATGTATCCTTTGGTCTCACCCATGATCACCTTTGCCATCACCCTAATAGAGTCCTGATTTGAGGTATGCTGCTTGTGTCGATAATGCTAACAGGGTTAATAGTGTGTTCCTCTCCATCATGACCAGTGCTATTGGCAGCAGGAGTAATTGGACACAGGATGTCATTATCATGCCCCTGTGTGTAGCCAAGGATTTGCAGGACCACAGAGGCCTGTAGTGTGGCCCTTGCCAAACTCACTGATGTCCTCAGGAGTTTCACATGTAAATACTGTCTATTCTCCCAGCTTTTAATATTTTTTTTCCTGGAGGTTTATTAATGTGCAAATGGGTGAAAGTGCCCCCCCACCCCCCACCCCCTCATACCAGCACAACGTGTGCACAGAGGCACAGAGCAGTTTAAGGAGAAGAGATTCACAAACCAGCCGCCGTGGAGCTAAGCCTGTGGCTCTCTTCACTAGGGAGCCACTAGGAGTATTTAATTCTCTCTCTTACCCTTTCTCCCTGGGTCTGTATGTGTGGATGAGAACTGTGTGTGTGTGTGTGTGTGTGTGTGTGTGTGTGTGTGTGTGTGTGTGTGTGTGTGTGTGTGTGTGTGTGTGTGTGTGTGTGTGTGTGTGTGTGTGTGTGTGTGTGTGTGTGCGTGCGTGCATGTCCATTACCCAACCAAAAGTCTCCATGTTATTTTTACCACTCTCCAATATGTTCTCCTGGTCCAACTTCAACCACTGAATGGCAGTGACTGCATGAGTGAAATAGGGTGAAAGATGTGATATACATCCTGATACTGGTATTGTGCACAGAGGTCCTGCACTTACAGGGGCATACAAATGGGCAAATCTAGGGATAAAGGCTCCCAGGATTCACCAATAGTCATATGAATGCAAATAGGATTAAAGTGCCAGCTTTAGAGGCTAATATACAATTCACAGTTCTTATAGGAGTCTGGCTGCAGCCAGACCTTGTACACCATACTGTAAAATGAGGATATGTTTATGAAGATGGCTTTCTTGTCCCTGGTCCCCCTTTTCCCCATCCCGAAAATAGTCTCTCTATGATTAACAGTTAGGAAGACCCTTCTCATTAGCATTCACTGTCTCATCCCTCAGGTGTTTTTCAGTCAATATTAGTTTGATCTTTGTCTGGGGGATAAATGATTGGCTTGATGTAGTGTGCATTTGTTTTTACAAACCCAACAGAGTGAACTACAAAGGGCTTTTCATTCAGGTTTAGACAGCACTCGAAAGCTTTTTTTTTTTTTTTTTTTTTTTTTTAAACTTGGCTGATTTAACAAGTGTTTAAACTGACTGATCAAAAAAAAAAACAAAAAAAAACAAGAAAGAAAGAAAAATGTGTTTCATGCTGCGTCTGGCTGCGGCACTCACTAACAAAATAGTTAGTGCAGTCAGGGCCTCTGTGTCCATAACCTCTCAATGACTGTTGGTCGCAATAAATATTACTTGACGTTTAGCTGCCGTTTTTCTTGTTGAGGGAGAAAATAACAAGGGGCATTCTGCTTCATATATTTTCATTCATTAGATTCTCTTTTAGAAACTAAGCCCCGTCTTCCTTTCTTTCTGTCTTGTTTTCCTTTCCTCTACGCCCCCTCCCTGCGTACTTGGTGAGGCTCTGTCAAAACCAAGACCTGCTTTATCTCCATCCATGAAGTTAAGAAAGCTGGCAAAGCTGTAAATTTGGACGCCCTTCGTTAAAGGAGCTCCCCCGGCTGTAATTCATCTCAATCCCCAATGGTCTTTAGCTCCCTTTCAGAGGCTGTAAAGTACTGCCTAACACTCACTGGCAGTTGGGGGAAACTGGTCCGCAGAGGACCCAGGGGTTACCAGAGAAGGGCTCGTGTTTGAGGGGACAGTCCAGGGTCTGTGACACATCAGGGTCAAGTGACAGACAGGGATGATATATGGATGCTCATGTGACACAGTGCTAACAAGCACAGGCATTTACAATAAGTGTCATTTTCCCTTTCTCATTTTTTTTCCCTTCCTTTCTCTCTCATATGCTTGTTTTCTGTCTTCATTTCATTTTCTCTTTCTCGCTCTTTAGTTTCAGTCAAGACTTTTTAGGATGTTGGATTGTTTTAAAACCTTTAACCTTTAATCTTTTAATATCAAAATCAGTGTGAAACAAATGACTGCCTGTTGGAAATTACAAATTGTAAATATTGTAATAAGAAATTTGCTCCCTAAATTTTAATTTTTGTAAGTTAAAAAAAGGGGGGAAAGTACGTTCTTAATATCCATTGAAAGTTATTATTATTATTATTATTACTGTTGTTGTTGTTGTTGTGGTTATCATTATTAATATTATTATTTCCCTGGATTTGCTGTTGCACAAATTGGAGTATTAGCATTTAAAAACTTATAATGTTGCATGTTAAAATCTGTTTAGTTCAAGAGGAAATGGCCACTTTAGTGTGTGGGTAAGATCAGAGTGTGAACTTTGTGCAACTATGTAACTATTTTTGTAGGCTGAGGATGAACATCCAGTAAAAATAAATTGGCTTGAGGTTAGGCTTCCTCTGAAGCAAAAGGAATTAAACGAGCTGTGTCATGAAGAGGTTTGTTTAAGAGCTCATCTGATTTGGAGTCAAGGAAACAGCTGGGTAGTGGTGGTAGCAGGGTGTTTCTGGGTGTTGGCAGGGTTAGAAATAGCACTCCAAGCTAGGTCCTTACGCCCCAAGTATCCGTCCAACACCAGCCAGCAAGGCAGGAAGAGGGGCCTTCCTCCTGCTCACATTCTAGCTCAGATCTGATTGCAAGGCAAACATGGCATCTCTCCCCAGATCCCTGGGTAAACATTTCCTGAAGAAGGGAGAAATGGGAAGACTGTGAAAGGCCTAATGAGTTAATTATGACAATATTGGAAACAGTTTGTTGATCAGAGCTCAATTAAGATAATCACATTGTTACACTGCTTCTCTTCCATTAAGTCACAAGAAAAAAACAAAACAAAGTTTTTACAGCTTTACTTATTTGTCTATTTGAATGGAAGAGCAAATTATCTGTCCCTAAAATGTGAGGCACTGTCATCTCTCCAAATGAGTTAGAGACCATATGGTTAAATGTCCACGTTGGTAGATGGAGTCATGTTTTTATTGTACTGGCAACATCTTGGTCCACAGTTGTGAACTTAAAAGAGAGGGTTGCTGCTTTAGGTCAGAACCTTAAAATAGGACAGTCCTCAGAAGCTGTGCCAGGCAGGAAATGCTTTGATTTTCTCTTCCTCTTTTTTTTTTTTTGATTTTATAAGAATATTCAATAGAGCAGCTGGATCTGGCAAACAGGTGGCAGAGCTTAGTTTCTCCACACAGTGCTAAAGCAAACTTCCCGAAATGTATATTCGCATCACAAAAGCCATGTAACACATGCAAAATATTTTTCATACTTTATAGTGAAAATGAAGCCTTTTATTTTTGCTCTGGTTAAAATTGGAAGTGATATATGGAGAAGGAAAAAAAAAAGAGAACACAAGGAATGTTATTTTTGTTTAAAAGTAAGCTATTTGCAGAATATGTCTATGAAGGCTAGAGCAAATGAATCAAGATTTCTGCAGTTCACAAATCTGCAGCCTGCAGTATTAACGTGTGTGTTTGTGGGAACGTGACGCACATTGTGGCTCGTCTCAGTAACCTGAAGCCAGGCTTAAGGGCCCACCTGTCTCTAGTTGTGGACAGATGAGGCCTGGCTGCCAGGAGCTCCATTTATCTCTATTGCTAATGCTAATACTAATGCTAACATTAGTGCTAACATTAGCTACTGTTCTTGTTACACTCTGTCAGCCTCATGCCATTCCCTTGGCTTGAGCCAAAAGTGAGACCGATAGCCTATATATGCTGATGGCTTTGCTGCAAATTCATTATATTTGGTCTTGGGATTTATTTATTTGCTTATTTGTTTATGGGAAATGGTAGCTGTACCTTGCTTCAACCTGAGAGTATGCGTTACAGTATTTCAAGAATGCTGCTAATTTAGTACTAGAGATGGTTATATTTTAGTGATCACTCTCACTGTATTCTTAGCTGCACCAGAGCTGGTTTGAGTGTCACGGCAGAAGTAATGTGGGTTTATTGTTGGCAGGATTCTTATCACTGTTATCACAGTCTTAAGTGTCATTTTTAGCAGACTGGACTGTCTTTAAATCAAAAGTAAAACTAAAATGTCCCTAGACCTAGACTTACAGTAGAATACAAATAAATAAATAGATTAATCTTTGGTTACAATTGCATTAGATTAGTGGAAACTCTGCTGAAAGGTAATTAAAAGTGCAGCTACAGTGCCAGCACAGTGCTTTAAAAATAGATCTTTTAATTGGAATTAAAACAAACAAATATATATATATATATATATATATATATATATATATATATATATATATATATATATATATATATGTATATGTATATATTAAAAAACAATGCAAAAAAATATTTGTTAGGTACAAGCTTAAGTTAGCTGGGGTTAAAAACCTAAGGTCTCATCAGTTTATAGGGAAATGTGATAAATTAAATGTTCAGTGCACCAACATATGCTTTAATTTGCCTAGAAAATGGGCTGCATAGTGAGATCCATGGTTATGTCTAAGAGTGTTACTGTAGCTTGTTCTCTTTTTTTTCCCTGTGTAATTACAGCATGTTTTCTTTTGGCAACATGCATCCTAGAATTAGCAAATGAATGTTTTAACCCTGGTGAACTTCCACAGTGTTTTATGCACTCTTCTCCCCATTACATAGCATAGCTTTGGAAATTAACACAGGCGCTAATGACCTTTAGCTTCACTGGCAGGTTTTAAGTGTGATCAGTGGGTATATGTTTAAACGTGTTGTCCTGTGCCTCAGGAGATTATAGTAACGATACCAATTAGCCCAATCTCATTAGCCAGCGAAACTCCACCGAGTCACACAAATTAAGGACCTTCTCTAATCTGACAGTCCCAGATGTGAGCCCGTGCCCTCTGTGTGTGTATGTGAAAATATAAAAGAGACAAAGAGTGTGGTCTTTTATTTTACTGTGAGTTTATATATGACCTATTTCTAATTGTGTGTGTGTGTGTGTGTGTGTGTGTGTGTGTGTGTGCATGTAACTGACTAACTGTATGTATGTGTGGGTGTATGCACATGCAACTGTGTAAAGGCATAAGCTTAATTGCATGTCAGGGATCAGACAGCTTCTATATGTACAACTCTTCTGCCAGCGCACACACACACATACATACACACACACACACACAGACACACACACACTGAAGAACAGCATCTAACTTTCATGTGTTTGTTTGGACATATTCACCACCTTTTGATTAATTTATGAATTCTTGAAAGATGGAGGCTGTGCTCAATCTCAGGTTTTAAAGCTTCATGTTTCCCATGCTGTCTCGCACCCCCCCCCCCCCCCCCCCTCTTTATGTTTGTCTGTTTTTGTCAGTTTAAAATATACTGAGGAATAGATTTAGTCTTACAGTTATTGGGAAGAAATCTATTTTTAATATACATACACACATATGTGAATATAATTTGATCATTATTAATAAAACGTTCAAATCAAACTTAATATAGTTTTTTAGAAACTGACAAATAGCTTGTGCTATATGAATGAGGTATTATTATTAATATTATTTTTAGCTACATGTATGTTTCATAGGGTTGTTGGCTTTTTCAGTTTTGATTTGTAAAGACAGTATATCCTCAATAAGGGACAAGGTTAAAAATAAAAAAGTGAATAAAACAAAGAAATTCTTAATATGTGTGTATTGTTTTTATTTTGTGTTTTAAAATAATCTCTCTTTCTTCCTTTCTCTCTCTCTCACAGGCATACTCACTTATTCTCTAGCCCCACATCTGATTAGTGTCTATTAAAGATCAGAGGGGTAGGCAGGAAGTGCCCTGCTGATCTGCTGCGTTACCTTTGGATGAGGCCGGCCACACAGCTGGCGCACCACTATACCTTAGTACTGTGTTATTAGAGCACCTACAGGCTGACTTTAAACTGAAGCAAGAAAAAGTTTGTTCTAAAAGTAGAAAGCATTTACTTTCAGTGTAATTGATTAGGAAATTAGTTTGGAATTTAATCTGACTTACTTTTGTTTGTTTCTTTGTTTCTTTTTTCACTCTTGAGTACAAAGTACATTTATTGATTTTTTTTTTCTTAAGTATAAAACAGAGTTGCCTTGTGCTGTATAAACTGCTCCTAATTGAAAAACAATAGCTATAAGACTTGCGCCCACCGTGTTTACACTAATCAACATTAAATTTCAAGAAGCTCTGTGAATTAAGTACGGCCTGTTTTACTGAAACTTAATATAATGTTGGCTATGTATCGGGGTTTTGAAACTTTTGACCCTCGAATCTTGTTACATGATATATTAACACTGTCTCTGAAAACAAAAATTACATTCCCATACAACTGAACTGCATTCTCAGTTACATTTTGTGGTAAACATATTTTGTCCTGAAAAGAAGAAATGCAGTAGCATAAATTTCTTTCATAGATTTTGGAGTATGAGGTAGAATGGCAGCGGTAGACTGTGGGATGATTGATTTGAGAATTTCCACTTTGGTAATTTTTATTATCTGGGTAAAATGAATTGGTTAGCTTTAGGCAAAATTCATGGTTAGGCTTAAAATACACACTTTCATTACATTTACCATATTAGAAGCAATAGGCTGCAGATGTTTCATTGCTCTGATTGATTTCAGATCTATCCTGTTGCATCCAGAGGCATTTTGGTCTTCGCCCAATCATAACTGAACCTGAACTGAGTGTTTTTCACACTAATTTGTAGCTCTACTTTGTGTGGTAACGCTAGACTAGCTGTGTTCAGTAGAACTGCAAGAAGCAAAGGCTATTTCTTTTAGTCTATTACTGTTAGAGAAGGTTGCAGGGAAATATTAACTGATATCATACAGTATATCATATGTAAGATTGTCACCTTAATATTTTGATACGTTGTAACTATGTAATAGATACATTACATAATTTTCATCACAACTGGCTATCACAAATACAATAGCTATAGTTTAATTTCCTGTTGTAATTATGTTTGTGTTTATTAGTTTCTTATTTATACTCCATGTTGTCCATATCAATACAACTGGGAAGATACAGATGAAAGAATAATAAAATTATGAATGATTATCAAGATCAAAGACATAACAGCTGTTGATATTTTAATCTAATAGTTTTGATTTTGTGTTGTTCTCTCTTTTTATGTTTCTAGACTTTTTACTTTTACTATTTTAATATATTCTTAGCATATTTTTGTTGTGTAATTTACCCTTTAAGAAAGCTTCTGCCACACCAGTAAGTCCCACTAATGCCATTTAACCCTATGTTTCCCCTTCTCTTATGCTTGGTCTCATTAGGTCAGGATTAACAGGGGATTACTGTAGCCATGGGCTACTTGCTCTTTAACACTAATATCTCGAAGTGATGCTCTATAATTTCATTTTGAACGCCTCAAATGACTTGAAACAGGAGGGGTATCTGGGCCTTGGCAGCTAATCAAAGAAAATAACTCAGGGATGGCTTGGATAGCAGAGCACTTTCCACTTGCGCCTTCATAGATGCCATGTTTATTTACTATCCTCAGAGGCAGGAAATTAAAGCTGGCGTGTTTAGTGTAATTGGTCATTTTGTGTTATTCACACATCATCAGGCCTCTGTAGATTAACATTACCTGTTATTGCAGAAAAATAATTTCTTTGAGCCAGACAACTTCGGATTAAGGTCATCATCGTGTCTTCTCATTATTATTTTTTTTCCTCTCTCTCTACATCGCTGTATTTACAGCATTTCCTGGATGAATATAGCGGATGAGCGAACTCCAGTGTTTACAAGGTAGTGTATGAAAGTGTATGTGTCATTGTCTGTATAAGAGAGACACATCAAACTGAATTGACAAACACACAGGCCACTCACTTCAAGGGTGTGTGACAATCATGACATCAGATCTGAGAATCCTATGATATACACACATGCACACACATGCACACAGAGAGTCTGTCACACAAGCTCAATATCCTGGTCTCAGGACTCATTTTAGTGCTGTTGTAGATCCAGCTGCTGCTGCTGCAGCTGTTGCTGTTTGTGCTCTTGTTTTGGGTGAGAGCTGTATCTGTAAAGAACAGAGCAACCTCCACAAAATATCTATGATTGATCACTGTATTCTGCCATCATAATCTGTCACCTTGTGTGCTTGGCAAAAATCAAAACACTTTGCTTTCAAAATTCTCAAAAATGGAGAACAGTGTACGGAAGTAAATTGGCATCCTTTTGGTTTGTTTGTGTGCCTTGTAACTCTACCTAACAGCCACTAGGCCACAAGACAACAGAGGAATGATTTCAGTTACGTATCTGAAGTCAAGCAGCGATATAACACTGCCTGCCAAAATGACACTCAAGTGAGCTGTAATGACTACATTGTTTTTACTGCCTCTCTCCACCCTTCTTCTAAGCAGCAGGCAAACACACCATCGTAAGCTAGCAGCACACTGAAGTCTGTGTGCTCTGAGAACTTAAGGAGTTTTGAAAGTTAAAAGAGGGCTTTTCTTCTCCCTGATCCTGTTGTGATGTTTCCTTGGCTGTCTTTTGTGTTGGAGTGCACTAGACGATGCTATTATGTTAGAGGTAAAGTAATATGACTGTGACAGGCTTCAGTATCCATTTGAAAAGCATGTTTGGTAGACAGCCTCGTGTAGTGCAACTCCTTCCTTTAAGAAATGCACTTTTCCCTCATGCACACTTTCAAGAATCTTGTTAAACACAAAAGGAGCAGCACCTGCTTCTGTGGGACGAAGTGGGGGGAAAAAAGGGAAAGGAGAAAATAACTTTCAAAAAAATATTATAAATGTGCTTGCCAGGTATATGAATGTCGAGTTGAATTTGGTGCAAAGCCTGAAAGAGTGCAGTTAAAGAGCTTAAAGGCTGACCTTGAAAAGTCTGCCGTCAGAATCGTGTTAGTAGACCTGCTTCTCGCCTGTCAAGGTACGGTAGAATCACAACATTGTTTATTCACTTTGATTTGTCAGAGATGCATGCAAGAGTATTGACAAAAGATCTCTCCTCGCTGCACCTCCTGCCTCTATATACCTTCTATAGTTCCATCTCACCATAAATGTGCCTGGTGCCATGTGCACCACAGTGGTGCCCGTGCCTGGGCCTTTATAGATGTCCCACCCTAATTATGTACCTCTGCTAGTGGCAGTTAGGGTAACACTGATGTTTTTTTTTTTTTTTTTTGGTTTTGGTTTTTTTTAAGGGTCAGCAACACCCATTAGAATTAGCAGCGACACACGCTGAAGCGTTTGTCATGCGTGTCACACAGTGCTCTCTCTTCAAGCCTTGCCTCCCCCCATGTGCACTCCATCTGGGGGGTTGGCAGTGGTGGTGAAGGGGTTGATGGGGAGGGGGTGCTGTCCATACGGGGGCTGTGGTACTCTCAGTGTGGCACATCAAACTCTATAAAGGGAATCATTTATGTGCCACTCCCTATTACTGAACAGCATGGAGACAGCTAATGAGGGCCAAGGCAAAAGGAATATATCCACCACTTTGCTGTTAGACAGACACTGGCAGGGAAAGAAAACCAAGAGTCTTCAGGGAATCATTGTTTTCAGGAAAAAAAAAGGAAAGAACAAAAGGAATATATGTGTGTGTGTGTGTGTGTGTGTGTATGTGTGTTTTTTTTTTCTCAGACCCACTTCATCTATCAGTTTATTTATTTATTTCTTAACCCAGTAGCGTTGTACTTAAGCTACAGTAACAGCTTGAGGCGAGGAGTCTGCAAAACACACACCGTTTTGCGCGTGCTGTGTGCGCATTTTTTTCCCCCTTTCCTGCCAGTGAATTTATGATTGGTAATGATAAAAGTAAATGTGTGAGGGCTAATGTGTAAATAAATGTATGCCCTGGATGTATATGTGCTAATGGACACTGAGGTATAACCGTGTATGTTTGCAGTGCACATGTATATGTGCACATGTATGTGTACGTGAATTCACACATGCACAAAGGGGTCTAGTGGTGCTGATAAAAAGGTAGCTGTGACATTTCCAATTTGCCATGCACCAGCCCACTCCATTTTCTTCCCTGCTGCCTCTTACATGGTAGAGTAAGCCTCTAGGATTGACAATAATTACAGCCTGCATAAAATGAAGAGGGTAATATGAACACAGCTTTGCCATAATTGCCTTTTCATTATTTGCTAACAGTGAGCTATTCAGTCATAAGAAAGAGATTGCATAGTAATTGGCTGACAATGGGAGGCTGAGGCTCTGTTCAGAGGCTGTGGTAATTTTTGTGTTGCTGTGAAGGTTTTTTGAGGGGCTTTTTTTTATTAAAAAT
Organism: Archocentrus centrarchus; assembly: GCF_007364275.1. Lineage (NCBI taxonomy): Eukaryota > Metazoa > Chordata > Actinopteri > Cichliformes > Cichlidae > Archocentrus > Archocentrus centrarchus. Next base: position 28,271,342 of record NC_044348.1, read on the forward strand.
CTGAAGCATTAAACTGTAATTTAAAACTACAATTTCCAGCATGAATGAAAATCTGGGTATTAACATGAGCTCCTATTTAGAGTGGAACATCCTATTAGCAGTATTAGCACTATTTGGTAACTTTCCATATGGGCCGCCTCTCAGCCCAAATGGGATTTGAGACAGCTTTGTTTCCCTCTCAGTCAGTCTCACACGTCAACAACACAACATTGTTTACACTGGTGGGAAATTCTTGTGTAAGGTGTGTATATGCCTGTGTTTGTGGTAATTGAGGGTCAGGAAAAAGTTTGACAATCTGTGACGCGCACATAAACACAAGCCCACACTCAAACAGAATAAGGATACGCTTTCTCTCTGCACATTACATAAGCACACACACACACACACACAGACACACATATAAACACACACCTTCACTTGCACATGTTATACACATCATACTTTTGAGGAACAAGTGGACAGCAATAGCTCTTCTGTTAATATGAGCTACATTCATATGAGACTACATAGGCTGTGTGTCTGCTAATGTTTTTTTCGCAACAGTCCGTGTCTTATATTACATCATAATGGATTTGCTGTATTGTGAAGGGAGTCATGATGTTAATTTGGCTAAACGGGATTTTGAGGTTACACCTGGGCCTCTGGAGATGTTGTTACTATATAATCTCAAGGACGATGAAAATAGGCGAGCAAGTCTTGGTACGTGTCTGTGTGCTGCACAACGGTTCCTTTGTAAACATACGAAATGCTCTCACACATGTCACAAAGAATCCAGGTCATCTCACACTGTCCTGTAGCTCTATTTTGATAATGTATTTTGATAGCTGCTGTTTAATGATAAAGTACATTCACTATAAGTTGCTAAAAATGTCAAGCAACCTGGTTATTTTGGGGGAAACAAGTGACCAAATTACTTTTTCTTCTTACAGAAGCAAAACTGAGCTGCCATCTTCACAGAATTTTGACCTGCTATTGTTATATGGTAAGATTTAAGAATGCAATTTACAACTACTAGCAAGGTTTAAAGATAACTTATCTAAAATATTTTCTCCTTTAATTACACTTAATATGAACTTGATATCATATAGTAATTAACAAATACTTACAAAATAAAATTAAACAATTAAGTTCTCCTAATCCCATCCAGTTATATTGCTTACTGTTACTGTCTCAGTTAATCTCACTGAACAGAGAACAAAAAAGTTGCAGATTTAGCAACAAAACAAAGCACAGGAAGGTGGTGTGGGGGGGTTGGAGAGAAAAATGAGGATCTATTTGGTATTGCATCTGAAGGTCTTTTCTGTGAATTATATTTTGTTTCCAAGCCACGTCAAACAACCTATTCTTTATTACCAGCCCCGGTTGGCATGAGACAGCTCAACACCAACTCCACCCCATCTTTATCATTATAGGCATTTTTTTTTTCCTTTCCAGACCTTATACCTCACTGTAACTAACAAACCATCCAGTCAATCAATATTTATCTTATAGAGTGTGCTGCTCCTCAGTAGCCATAATCGTTTAGCTCAAGTGCTTGCATGAGTGAGAAATAAATTACATTTACAGTGCTATCATTGAGGGCCTGATGTTTCACAGGCATTAGCGGATATTTAAAGATGGCCAAGCATTGGTAGGACATTAAAGAACAAGCCTGAAAGAGATTAAATACATGAGCAAACAACAGACCAAGCAGATGTAGAGAGTAAGTGGAGATTAATATGATTGCTGATCTGAAGAATTATCCATCTCAGTCATCTAAGTTAATACTGACTCTCAAGTTGTTATTTTAGTTACAAATGAGCAATGTCATTCACCCAGGATGTTGCCGAGCCTAATCCAACTTCCAGAATACTTTTTAAAAACAAGGCATTTGAGTCTGATCTCCAAAGTACCTAATTTAGAGACATTTGTCTATGTTTTTCTTGCTTGAATGCAAATAAAAAATATATAAATTTAAGTTGGCTTTTTTTTTTTATCTCAAATGAAAAAGGATGGAGTTGAGACAAGTGAGAGTGGGCTAATTTTGCTGTACTTTGGTTAAATGTCAGAATAAGATTTGATGATGTGGGCATCAGAAGCAAACATATTCTCCTGCAGCTATTTAGATGGTGATGCCAGTAACTTTTTGTGTCCATCTGCTCGGCCTCTGCAGTCTTATGCTTGATTCCATGTTCATAATAGCCATGGCACTCCAGCCAGCCAGGGGCTCTGTGCGTTTGAGGTGCAAGTTGGTGTCATAATTATCTAACACAATGGGGTTGCTGCTCTTATTAGTAATTAGCTCCTACCAAAACTGATTGGTATGGGTTCCTCCGCTCATCCCTTTTAATGTTTAAACATTTACTTTGTGCTTGAAGGATTTGTTTGTATATATCTTGTGTGTGATGAGCGCTTTTCAAGTAATTGGCTCCTAGGGGACAACACTTTCTAACAGTTAAAGAATAATTACAGCCCTATGAAATGTTAAACTGCCCCGACTGTCTTTTCGCAGGGGCTTAATTGCGTGCAACAAGTAAGGCAGGCTTTTCATTTTGTTCCATCACAGGAATGGACTGAACTCTCATGGAAACACACAGAAATTTTGTCGAGTTGTAAATAGCTTCTCATATGGTAATTTTGTAGGACACCAAAGCAGTTTGAAAGGCGTAGCTTTCATTGAAAGTGATGCTGGTAGCTTGCTTTTTTATGTTATGGAAAGGCGAAAGCAAGGGCTCGTGTGTGTTTTTATGCTCTAATGGACTTTTGCATATATTCATTAGAACAGAATCTTTAAAGGAGGAAAGGCAGCATGAAATACCTAAAATGAATGGGCTGTGCGGTATGTGGATGCATGGTTGAATAAGATCTGCTTATATCCATCCATTGATCATATTTTATCTAGTACACATATGTAGCACACATATGTTATATGAATAGAGTTCAAATTTATGGTTTTGAAGAACATTTGTTTAACAAATAATAATGTATTACCAGTTCTGTTTCATGTATTTGCCTGGGAACTTAAAAAGAAGTAACATTAATGTGAATTTAATTTTTTTTTTTTTTTTTTTTTTTTTTTTTTAATTTTACAGTCTTTCAGTATAACTGCACATACTTTGGCTAAATACTATATTTGATGCCATATTGTTCATTCAGAATGAAGGAAAACAGACAAAGATGTTTTCCTGAAATTACCATGTTGGTTATTCAACCCGCCAGACAAATGATGTGCTTCTTTCAAATCCCAAGGGTGTAATAGGTCAGCCTGTAGGTGCCCATAGGTGATATTTTCACACTTGGATAAAGTGGAAAATATTTATATAAGCTGTTGGTTCATAGAAACAATGAATATGAATTTTTACATATATTTTCACGCAGTATATTGTGTGGTTGTCCATTCTTTGCATTCCATATGAATATACTAGCATACCTTAAATCTTGTATTCTGACTGTACAGTTGATGTGAATTTTGGCAGTCCATGAAACTTGTTAGTCAAGAAGTGGCATACTTGTGGCTCCTAGGGTATTTAAAAATAGATTGGGAAGCAGAGCCTTCAGCTTTCAGGCCCCTCTTCTGTGGAACCAGTTTGGATTTGGGAGACCGACACACAGTCTCTTTGTTCATATACCACTCTGCGTTTAATCATTAGTTATTGTTAGTCTCTGGCTCTCTGCCACAGTGTGTCTTTTGTCTCTTCTCCCTCCCTTTGCCCCCAACCGGTCGTGGCAGATGACTGCCCCTCCCTGAGCCTGGTTCTGCCGGAGGTTTCTTCCTGTTAAAAGGGAGTTTTTCCTTCCCACCGTCGCCAAGTGCTGCTCATAGAGGGTTGTCTCATTGTTGGGATTTTCTCTGCATTTGTTGTGTGATTACTGTTGTTGTGATTTGGTGCACTATAAATAAAAATGAAATTGAACTGAATATTGAACAAAAATATTTTTGCTCTTACTGCACATATGCACAGTCATGCCACTGCTGAGCATGCTGTCACTTTCTATGAATGTTTACTTTTCCATACACTGCTGTCATTCCAAATGCCAACAGTTTGATGTTTGGTATGTGCTTGTTTTTTTTTTTTTTTTGTTGTTTTTTTTTTTCATGCTGGATGCTGAAATTGTATTTTTTATTGGTTTTGATCCAGTGGGTTTTCTGGCTAAATGCATCATTGATTTAAGAGGAGTTGATGGGCGTTGTGGTCTGCATGCCTCACATTCCTCCCTAAAACACTTTCCTGCTTCAGGCCTTGCTGGGGAGGTGATGCAGGTCTTACTTGATACAAATTAAAGTATTTGGATGAAGTGGGACCCTCCCGTATGGTCTTCTCACCTTATCTTCCTGCTTTTCAGGGTACCCTGCTATGCTGAGGCTGGGTGTTGGATTAGGTTTTCCTCACAGGTATCCATCAGCTCTCAGCCCCTAATAACCCAGTGTGACTAACGCCATTCCCCTTTCCTCTCCCCAGCTGGATTGCCAAGGTAATATATTGTATTCAAGTGAATTGCACTAGGCTCAGTTTGGTAGTGCTGGCATGCATTGTGCCCAGTGGGCTCTTTGTAAATAAAATGTTATTACACGCCTGGATATTTCATGCCCTGTGTGAACATAGGGCTCAGTGGTGCCATACTTCCAGGAGATCACACGCAGATGTTAATCAGAGATTAACACACACTCAACACAGGACTCAATCAGACTCTCAATTGCCATGCTTCCTAAAACACTGATTAAGAGAGGAGCCTACCATGCAGAACTCTTCTGTAGGTTTTCATGCAAAGATCTGAGGTGCTTATAATTATTTTCCTGATTAGTGGATAGGCATATGATTTAGTGAACTGCATTGATGCAGATGGGATGCTCTGGGACAATTTTGTGTGTTTAATTTTCTCTACTTCTGGTATTTTCTTACTTGTTTAATTATGCAGAAGGAGGCTATTTGCTATTCTGGCTGTCAAAGTCAAAGAAATAGCTCATCAGATTAAAACCTTCTTCTTTACCAGTCTGGTGGTTATAGTCCCAGATTTCGTGACTTGATAGTGAGTGTCTCCACAAAGGGAGGAATACAGATAATATTACAAGTTTTTGTACTTCATTATTCCAAGTAGTCATGGCAAGACAGGACATCCAGATGTGAGCTGCAGAGCCCTCCAGGTCTCTGCTGGTTTCGGGGAAGTTTGCTGTGACTGATTTAATCTAGCTGAGCCTAGCCAATAGATAAACAACAATATACTTTACTTTTGTGAACGTTTCAGTTCACATGTCCCTTTAGGAATCTGTATTTTTGTCAGCGGTATAGTACATATAGTGTGTAGAGTTTAATCTCGCTTAATTATGTGGGTTTGTAACCCAGTGTATATTTGGAGATCCCATGGTAGCAGTGATGAATTTGGGAGATAGTGCTAACAGCCTGTGCCTGCTAGATTGAGCCCTATGATCCAGAGGGGAAGAAACACAGCCCATGGCTAAACAAATCCTCCTTTGTTTTGGGGTGTGCTGAGTGATCTCCATTGAGAGGAGGGGATGGGTAAACAGTGCTAGCTCTATAGAGCTACACATTGTAAACACACAGCGCTCATTAACTATAATGAGATGTTATGAGGAACCCTTGAGCTCATTGTGTGGCTTCTACAGAAGAACCTGCCTGCTATTGTTGTTGTTTTTGTTTATGCAAAGCAAATCATGGCTTTAGGTAGGAAAAAAAAAAAAAAACACTGCACATTCTTCACACAGTTTTCACCCACTAATCATCAACGCCAAGGGAGATGGTTTAGAAACAGCTTCTTCTTCTTTTTTTTTTTCACTCTTACCTTTCATGCCCTGTGTTTGCCCTACCCTTTCAAGTGATGTTTTCTGCTTTTGTGCAGGTCTGGATGTAAAGTGTGTGTTAGCAAATGTTTCCTTGGCCTTCCAAGAGGTGGTGCTCACCCGTACTTGGTGTGGTCTTATATAGCACTGTAACTAAGAGTGTTTTCCCCTCTCTATATAGCTTGTGTTTTTAATGAAACTGACACTAGACCCGTGCTGGGTTAGCATGACCTTTCTCTTGGTTTCACCCGCATTGCCATTCCAGGCCCGCCCACTTATCTACTCCCTTAAAAACTGTGTGCTTACAGTGCTACCAAATTGTCTTCATGTGTCATTAAAGCAAGCAACCTCCGTGCAGCACTGCTCGAGCCTACTTACTTTCGAGCCTAATTACAAACATGCCAGTGGTTGCTGGCAAAAGTAGCGGGGAGGGTTGGAGTCTAACATGCATGGCTAGCATAGTCTCTTTGACGACAATGAGTGGCTTCACCTTGGCTGTTAATTGCCCCCCACCCGGGTCCCTGGTTTCCCAGTTGCTGGATCCACTCCTTCCTTTTCTTCCCCTTTCGTTTCCCCACTGATTGGGAGCGATCTGAATCGGCTGACAGTTGGCTGAGATTTCTCAGCCACATGCAGCCTGACACCCCTAATTAGATGCTCCTATATGGCGGTTTACATTAGACAAACATTTGTGCAGGCCACGGGAGATGCCAGCTTTTGTTTGGAGAGCTCTTTGCACACACACACGCGCACACACACACACACACACACACACACACACACACACACACACACACACACACACACACACACACACACACACACATATACACACAGAGATCTTGCTAGAGAAACAGGCAAGCTTGCTCATTTGTGCTTGTTTCCAGACTTTGTGTGTGTTGTGTGTCTGTCTGAACCATATCATGGATTTTGATAACTATGCAGATAATGAATTTTAAATCCTATCCCAGAGATGGCACACTGGTAAGAAACCCTTAAAGTTAATTTGCTTTCTGAAAATCATTAACATATTCTTAGTTATTGGCATAAGGGCTGTTATGAAGCTTCACTGGTTGTTTTTATTTTGTGACTACAGCTTGCCAGTAGTGGAGTATGGATTCACAGCTACTGTCTGCCCTTTTTCTTTTGCCGTAGAGATGTTCACTTGATAAGCATCCTGCAACTATATGCTTAATGCCAGTGCCGACATATTTCCATCAGGCCTGCCTTTTAATTTTCTGAATAAAAGACACCCCTTCACACCCCTTCCAGTTATCAGCTCTGCAATCGCTGGCCCATTCAAAGCCAACAAACCAGGTTTCAAATGGCCTGTTCTGTCTGTGACAAGATGTAGCTCATTTCCCTCACAGACCCACAGCAAGGTCACCAGTCTTTTAGATTCATTCTGTGGGAGGAAGAAAGAGAGGAGGGAAAGGGGAGGGAGCAGCAGAACAAGGCCTTGTCCTCTGCCTGGAGGTCATTCCAAAAGCCAGTCATCATATTCAGCTGGATAAGGGAATTGGATAGATAAGGGTGTGTCTATGAGTGTGTGTGTGTGTGTGTGTGTGTCCACTCACACTAGTTTAAGTATATACATTGTATGGTGTATATGTTGTATGTATCTGTGGGTGTTTGTTTTTGTTCTGTGAGGGTACTTTAAGCCAAAGATACTATGTGCATGTCTACAAGTATTTCAATGTGCAGGTATGTGTGTGTGTGTGTGTGTGTGTGTGTGTGTGTGTGTGTGTGTGTGTGTGTGTGCATGTGTATTGTAAATCTGATGGAAAGGTACTACATCATTACCATATCCTCACCGTTGGCTATTCTGGGGGATTTTCTGTAATAAGAGGGCCTTTGTACTTTTGCCTGTCCTCTTGTGTGACTGCTGGGCTTGTCAGCCTGATAGTTTAATCAGCCAACCTGTCATAACCAGTGCTGGAGTGGGACTTTGCCCTGTAAATGCAGATTTATATCTAAGTTACATCATTGAATTACATTTTCTGTCTAAATAGCAGAGAAGCTGGTTGAGGGATGTAATAATGCTAATCTACATACAGCCCTGGGTGGATAATCACATCTAATAAGTGGGACTCACGCCCCTATTAGCAGGGAAACGATGGGGGGAGGACGGAGGACAATTCAAGGAGTCAGCTGTGCTTGCTAATTATCTCTTTGCAGTCCTGATGCCTGTGTGTGTTTTCTGAGCACTGTTGTGACATGTGAGTGTGTGCATTTAGATTCCACTGCTTTTGCAGCAGGTCCTCTTGCCATGCAAATGCTTTGTACATTTGCCAGGGTGTTTTTGATCAGCCACTGTGTTTACAGAAAGTTATCAAGGGTTACACACATTTTCTATGAAGGATGTACTTTTATCCTACTTATATTGGTTTTCCTTAAATAAACTTACAAATAATACATGCTTCATGTCCTACACTGTCCGTAGTTTTGCGCAAGTCACTCTGCAAAGTGCATGCTGCTCTGTGCATGGTGAAACCGCATTCACTTCTTGTGTGTAAAGCCATGTTCGCAATCTCATTTTTCTTTTGCTTTTGCTCAATATGACAGGAAGGCAGAGAAAAAAGGGAGGAGAGAGGGGAAGTCTTTCAGTTTGAGGCTTCAGGGTTTGGGTCCAAATCCTCTGTGGTTTGGCTAAATTATAAGCGTACATGCTTAATAACTAGTCTAACCAGGGCCTGCCAGAGGCTGCATCCCAAAAATAAGCCCTGACACTTAAAAAAAAAATGCCATCTGCTTTGAATGATGAGGGCCTGGTCGCAGCATCTTCTCCTTGTGTGGGTGGAGGCCCTGAGGTGACAAACTCAACACCTCTCGTCCTTAATCTGCCTCTTCCTCAGACCCCCGGCGCTGCCCTGTGCCATGGCCCTCTGGGCACTATTATCCAAAACCAAGGTCTTGTGTCAGGCAGGACCCTGTAGCCATGTGTTCTCCCACCTCACATCAAAGAGTGATTAGTGACAAATAATAAGGAAGGATTTGCAGAAGTTAGAGCAAGTCATCACACATTTTTGTTTAGATCAATTTAGGGAGTGAAAAAAAAAAGTAATAAGTCTTATTGTGGAGGTAATCACAGTCCTTTCCGCTCCCCTAGGTGGAGCTGCTGAGAGTAGACTAAGATGTTCATCACTCTGATGCACCCCCTCCACTGCCTCAACTCTCCTCTTTAGATAGTGACACACAGCAATCAAAACATTGTTACAGGTGATACTGTTTTCTCTTCACGCATGCTGCAAACGTTGAGCAGGAGTGACTTGCATAACAATGCCTTTTTTCTTGAATTAAGTCATTTGAACTAAAAATAATATAAGAATATCACATGTAACCTTTTTCTATGAAGTTATTCAATGCTTTATCTCATTGACATTTGATTTACATATAATATTGCACAGGTTCGCTTTGAAATTGAGCTATTTAGAGCCCTGCTCACATCAGTTTACAGTAATAGAAGTATAATATGAGATGAATGAGGCATTAGCCATTTAAAAATTTTCCACCTTACTTATTAAATGTAGATCACATGTAAAAGTTGTCTTATTAATTGCTGGACAAGTATTTCGAACGTGATCTTCAGCTCATTCAGAAATAGACCTCTTAATAACTGCTGCATTTGATTCCTCATAAATAATTGATTGCTCGGTTAAATAAAGATATTTCTGCCTATACCAAAAACCATTCCCTCACATATTACCTCTGTGATGTGGGGAAAGAGAAAAAGAGCAGGAACCAAAAACAACAGGTTATGACACTTAACACAGCCTTGTGCAGAGCCTTATTTTAAAATGACATGTTTGGGTGAAATTCACAAAGACATTATCATCATCTCCCTTAACTGTGCAATCTTGGGACTTTTGTGTGTACCGCTGGCTGTTGTTAGCCAAGCGGTTAAATGAACGTTGTTTTACCCTGATTGAACTGTCTGCGCAGCATGGAGCAGTAAGGCCGCTCAGCCAGCCTATTTAGAGGGGAGGCTGAACCTGTCTCGCTGTCGCTGCACACCAAAGTATTACCTTCCTAACTGGAGACTCCTGTTTCACCAGAGAGCTATCACATTTCATAACATGAAAAAATAACACTTTAGCAGGGGGGTCAGGTGGGGAAATGGCACCTCTAAATGAGGGTTAAAGCCATATCATTGTCTTCTCTGGCAGAGCCACCCCCGCCTCCAATAATTCTGCTGACCTTCGGTGCCATGCGGCTGGTTCGACATGGAAGGGTGAGCTGCCGGGGAGACGATCCTTTTCACGCAGCCCGTCCCCCTCAAAATGGCTTTTTCTTCTCTCAGACAATCATCTGATACGGAGGCTGAATGAAATCACAGATTACATAAGAAAGGTCCTCTCTCTGCCGCCGATAAGGGCTGCACCTGAAGTCGCTGCTCTCACAGCTTTCCTCTCATCTTCTTCTTCCTCATCTTTCTTCCTCTCTGCACTTATCTGCTCTTTTCTGCTCTCCACCTTCCCCTGCTCTCTCTTTTGCTTTCAAACCTGAGCTCTTGATTTATAATGTGTGGATTGTCGTCGTAGGCAGAGAAGATTAATGTGTAAATATCTGTTAGCTTTTTAATTATATAAGATTAACTGTATTGTGGTATAACACTTGCGTGAACTCGTGAAATCTGCAGTTTATTGCCCTTTCTCAGTAATGCTAAGTAATGTAATGTTTAATTTTGCTCGTAACTTCTGACCTAATGTTTCCACTTTTATACCTTCTTTCTGTGATATAAGGACATCACCCGAAAAAATATTTCCCCTTTGTGGCACATGTGGAATTGAACCAAGTATTAAATAAAGAATGATATCCATTATACATTTGAGGATGAAAAATAATACTTTATTTCCCTTGTGTACATACACTATATATGAGAAGAGAGAACAGTTCTATTGATCTTGGGTTTCATTAGGTGAAAATGCCTCCCTCGGTGTACAAGTGCAACTTTTCAAGCGCACTGGAATCTGGCTAAACCTATAAGAGGGGCACTCTGAAAATATATCCCCACCACCTGAGATATTCCTCAAATTAGACCCAAGCAATGTAAATGAAGTGGCATCTGTGATGAAGGGACTGTAATAGATTCACAGGCAGCAATGAGGGTTGCTAGACAGAGCTTAATCAAACACACGCACACACAGGTTTTCTCTCTCGCTATCACACACACAAACACACTCATGCTCACATGCACAGACGTTTAATAGTGTGAAAAGTGTGTGTGTGTGTGTCGGGGGGGGGGGGGGGGGGGGGGGGGGGGGGGGGGCAGATGGTTAGTGCCAAAATGAGGCTCATTTCAATCTGCTTTGACTCTGTGCAACAGACAGATAGCAGAGCGCCACACTGTGGACTGGAGGGTTATTGGAGAAATCAAAAACTGATGAATTTGGCGATCCTTTTTAAAAGTTGCATCAAATTGCCTTATCAATATGTAATAGCTCTTTTTCTGACAGAAGCAGTCATGAAGTTGTAGTTTAACCCCCCCCCACACACACACACACACACATGCATTGCTATCCAGATTTTCTCTCATTCCCGGCACTTCTCTCCATCTCACTCTCTCTCATTCATGCGGCAGACGCAGACATGGGGCTGGAGGGTTGAGACTAGGTTTAAATCAGCAATCAGTAATTAAACTTGAACATGGACCTGATGATTTTCCTTTGTGTCCTGGGGATCTACTCAGTAAAATTAAATATTTTAGTGCTGGGGGGTAGTGGGGGTGGATATGTCACTAAATCCATCAGGAATGGAAATGGGCTTAGAGCTGTTGCATAGATTATCCAAATGCAGTTTTGTCTCTAGTTTTTTTTTTTTTTTTAATATTGTCTTGCTTTAAATTAATGTTAATAGTAATCTTTAAAAACTAAAATGAAAATATTACAATAGATTAGCATAGATTAAAACACATCAGTGTAATGGGTATATGACTGAGAGCTATGTGATCACAGAACCGTGAGTGGGAAATATGGATAAGAAAAAATATTTGTGATACTACTGCAAGCAAAGAAACATTTTTACAATGTTGTTTGGGGGGGGGGGGGGGGGGGGGGGGCACTAGTTGTTGCAGTTTTCCTTGTTGTGATTAATCGGATATATTTACATCACAATCTTGAAAGACTTATTCATGCACAGAGTTTCTGGTATCAAGTGTTTGTGAGATAAGAGGAGGAAGCCAGGTCTTGTCAATGGCTGTACTTATCTTGAGAAGAAGTGAGAGGCAGATTGCATTTCAATCCACATGTATTATCTTAGACGCTTTGAGGTATTTTGTATAAGAGCAACTTAGCTACTTAAGAATGCTTTCAGTGTTCATCTGGGGATGCACTTCAGAAAGTTTTCTGAAAACAAACATCTGCATGGATTAAAAAATTAAAAGATTTCTTGGGAGAAGTGACCTGAATATATAATCTACAGACAATACGCCCTGACAATTTCATTTATTTACTTGCAACACGAGAATCTGATTGGCTCCTATAAATACAAATTGTAAACTATTTTACAAAGCAATGGCAGTTGCTCGCTTCGAACCCTGTTCCATATAGCTTAAGGTTTCACTTTTCTTTACTCTTTGTGTAAGAAAATGTCTAAATCAGGCGTTGTTATCTTAAGCAGCTCTTTCTGATTACAGAATGAGTTTGTGAAACTCTTTCCAACTTATTTAGTCTGATTTGTTTATCTCTGAGTAAAGGGGGTAATTTTTCAGATAAGTATTCCCCTGTTGAAATCCTCTTTAATTCATTGGTTAAAAAGCACAAAGGAATGCAGAGGGCTCTAATGCCGGGACAAACCCAGGCGACGGCAGAGTGCACATCCAAGACAATCCCAGTGCTACCTGTGCCATGAAGATTAGACCATTGTGTGGGGGGAATGTTATCGTCTGCGTGCCAAGCGCCAACTGCACTGTAAAAGTCGCCAGTAAGGTGCTTAAGATATGCAGTTTTGTCCCTGGATTTATTGATACTGTTGCAAGAAAAAAGGTGACCTGGTATCTTGGATATAGTCTTCAGTAGAGCCCCGTTGTGGCTTTTATGCTCATATATATATATTTTTACTCCTCCTCAGCAATGTTTAGGGACAGTATCATATTCAGCGAAGCCCTGACACTGTTCACTGGTAAAATTTTATCTGTATTCTACAGAGATCAAGAGCCTCAGCTCAGTGCTTTGCAAGTTGACTGCTGCTGCCAGGGGAAGTGCAGGGCTCAGGGAACCATGAACATCCCTTAGCCCCCCCACCCATTTAGTCCCTGAAACTACTAAACCTCATCTGACTGCCACCAGCACTACTTCCTCGACTGAGTCATACCACAGTAAATCCACGTGAACTGACAGAAAAACAAAATCGAGTTAAAAGACTTTGAACTTACTATGTAAAAACACAGCACCGTAAAAATAATGGCTTGAGAGACTATGAAAAAGTATTATGATCACATAACAATGGTCATATATCTCAAACATACCTTATTAAAAAGGCAAATTGCTGTGCAATAAGCACAGAGCCTTGGAGCCATCTGTAGACCACTGGACTCTGAACACCGTGGCCCTTGAGGCTGCTGGGACTGGTGAGAGCAATAAACAAATGAGGAGAGTAGGAGTGGAATGGCAGAACGCTGTGTATCAGAGCTCTGCTGTGTCGGCACTCTGATTTCGTTTGTGCTATTACATAATTAAATTTGGACTTGGATCATGCTTTTTAAGAGATTATGTGAGCATATGTTGCTTGAACATGTGCCAGCCTGTGAAATGGGCCTCCTTTCATGAGTACGGTATTAGGTTTAGAGAGTTTATTGAAAATCAGAATTAGTTTGCTGCCAGCAGTTAATGAATTAATGTTATGATCTTGATCCAAGTGATGCTATTGTGCTATAACTTAGACTTGAGAGCAGAAGAAAGGAGAAAGAAGTCTACTAAAAAAATACTGTAAATTAAGATTATTTTTTACTTTCCTCTTGTAAAGAAGTTTATATACTGCAGCTTCAAATACAGTGTGTGAATACAGGAAATGTATTACTGTGTCTGTGCATTCATTTTTGTGTATGGTTTATTATTTGATGTTTTTAAACAAGCTAATCAGATTGTGCCATTTAAATCATAAATACATATATACAGATGAACACGATGCCAGGATGACAGAAATTTAAATTTAGTGCTGTTGTTTGTTTAGAGTACTGTGTATAAGTTAATTGGATTAGCATAGTAAAAAAATTTCATTCAGAAGCATCATCTATCCTCTCTTGAGCCTAACAGTAGTATTCATGGGAAATTTGTGCATTTGAAAGAAATATATATATTAAAAAATGTTTCAAGTGATTTATTTATGCTAATTTTTACACACAAAAAAGCTCAAACTGCACTCTCTTCTGGTGTTTTTTGTTTGTACCCCCCCCCCCCCCCCCCCCCCCCCCCCCCCCCCCCCACACACACACACACACACACACACATCTCTAGTCCCATGCATCACTTTTGTCTTCTCCTGCTTCCACTTCTCTCTCCAGCTCTCCCTGTTGTGCATTCATCGGGATAAGAATGGACAAGCCAGTTGGCTCCACTTAAAGAGACACACATATCAGGGTGCCCCCCCCCTTCCATCTGTCATTTTCCTTTCGATTGAAACATGGCCCCTGTCAGTGCACTGGCTGAATATATCACTCTCTCTCTTTATTCGTGTCTGGCTCTGCTGTCATTGCTACCACGCGGCTGTGCAGGTCCGTAAAGGTTTAAGCGGTTATTCCAGTCATTATTGGCTGTTAAATCTGGTGATGGTCGTAAAGGCCCTGCCTGTTCCCTGTGCCTCAGAGGTCAGCTGGCCTGCTTTATGAGCTTGCAGTGCTGTGCATCACTGCTGGGCCACCCTCTCGTTCATGTCCCCTTCCCTTCAACGTTCTACCCCAGAGGTGTGACGGCTGGATAGGCAGACCGCAGACCATCATGTATTTGTTTCCCATCTGCTTGGCTCACCTGACCCCCCCCCCCGCCAAAAAAAAAGAAAAAAAGCCCTCCAAAGTCCAATATTGCAAGTCGTGACACAGGGGTGGCTCTTTATGATTTGTGACTTCAGATTATATTAAGTGACTAGAGTTGCATGGCCCATGAGGTGAAGGCAACAGTCATCATGGGGATGACAAGAGCATGCAATTCAGCAAATTTATGGAACATTTCAAGAAATTGTCATTTTTTACAATCCTATAAGTGTGAGAGTGAGTTACTTGCACTCGTAAGTTGTGTCATTTTCCCATGCCGTTTGTTGGAGTGAAATTCCCCAGATTATCATTCAGAAAGTGAATGACATAAATTTTATTTGACTTGTTTAAAGGCCTTTGGCTCATAATAAGCATTGTTATATGAGACTACTGCTTTAAACTGCTGTGCCACATCAGTTATGACTCAAGGAGAGGAGAGGACAACTTCTGTCATTATCACTGGTTTTATTGAACACTCATTCATCACATTGACACATTATTCTCTATAAAAACTATGAACATTTTCAAATAGACTAGAAAGTAGCCTGAGTCAAACGGAAAAAAGGAACACCTATTTTAGCTTTTATTTAAGGAGTCTATTTACTCATGTGAAACTCTTCTTTTAAAGGAAAGTCACATTTAATGGCACCTCAATGCACGAATATGGAAGATTGTTCTGTCTGTAGCAACTGCGTCCGCTAATAATTCATTGGCCTGCCAATTATTATTTCTCCTACAATGGGAGACAGGAAGGAGAAGAAAAGGCAGGAGTGGGAGGAAGTAGTCTGCTCGCCTCTTGCTTAAGGACTGCTGCACTGCAGCCAAAGACACTTGGATGTTTTCCTCTTTTTCACCCTGTTCTTTCTTGAAGGAGTTTTTTTGAGAGCTGCACACAGGCATGCTGTTTTTACTGTGAAGTGCAGCCCCCTTTATTACCAGGCCTCTGGTGACCTCACCCTGCTGAATGAAGTCATTGACTGAACTGCAGGAAGACAAACCAGCGTTCCGGGGAATTAATCAGCTCCATCAGCGGCAGAGCTTCTGGGCGCTGGACGGCCATGCTGGCTTGGCTGGCTCTGCTGCCCCTGGGAGCGATGCAGGGTAGTTACCGAGTTGACAGCTAGCTGATAGCCCTGCGTCCTTCATATTACGAGCACATCAAAGGCAGGCCTCCCCGATAACGCGTCGGGGTTGAGGAGTGGAGAATGAGGCCTCTCACCACTGTCTGGATGAGTGCAGCATGACCTCATCCGTAACATACTCAGTCAGAGTTGGGATGATGGAGTGGACCGAGAGGCCATTTGGAGGGAAGCAATTTGGATGTTTAGCCACCTGAATCTCAGTTTTCTTAACATGCTGTTTCCCAGTGGTAAATAAAATAAAGATAATGATAATCATCTTCTCACCTATGCTTTCTGCGCTCACTTTTCCTCTGTTGCTGTCATTTGTGTCTACTCTGCTGTGTTCCAACCTGTCTGTGTAATTTACCTTATGTGTTGGCATGCTGCTCTGTCCAAAAATAAAGAGAAGACACCACCAATTAGAGAGACAATTAGACAGAGCCGAGCCACTCGAGGGCTGCTGAGCATTCACAAGGCTGTCCTGCCTGCTTACTCAGTGTATTGGTGTAGCTTGTGTCATGATACTTTTGGAAATATACTCTTTGTGGCATGTTTATTGTTTTTACCTCACTTTGTGTATATCTCTGTGTGGATATGTATAGACTTTGAGCTTGACATTGGGATTTCCTGTGTTTGAATGTAGGAAGGTCGGGAGCATAAGTAAGGTGTTGTTTCAGGCCACTTTATGAGGAGCGCAACAGTGAAAAGCTAGTGAGCCCCTTGTCATAGATGAAGAGCCATTAGCTTGCCAGCCAGTGCTTTGTTATGCTAACAGTTCAGCACTCTATGCAGAAAATGACCTCCTTTTACCCCTTTTGAACAAAATAGACTTTATTATATCATTTTATTACCGTCTTTCTTGTCTGCGAAAGGCAGTCATTTGGTGATGTTTGATGGTGCGAGTGTGTTTGTGTGCGACTGAAGAGAGGCGGGGGTGCTTTGCGTCTGAATTCCTGAGCTGTGTGAAAAGGATCGCTTTCTTTGGGTCTGAATTTAATGAGATGATCAATGACCCTCAAGATTCACATTCACAACAGGGAGAAAAAAGAATGAGGGAGCTGAAGACTCAATAGGTTTACTGCGATTGTATGTCAGCTGTGGTCCTCCTTTGAAAATGTGAATTGTTTTTGAAACATGAAATCCTTCTTTTTGATTGGCGAGGGTTGGATTTCCTTTGATGTAGCTGAGGCAGACAGAAGCAGGTCTAGGATTCTTTTTCAAGTTACTTTCTGTTTTAGACAAGACACTGGTCAATGATAAGTGTGAGAGGCTGATTAGACAACGCGGGATTTTATGCATGTTACTAGAGTGCATGGGTCACAGTAAAAGGGTCATTCCACCATCAGCAAATGGACTCTGATGTCTTAGCATAGTGTAGTGCTGTTGGACAATTTGTTCTGACTGATTTCAGCTAATTGTACTCACCTTCCCCTCTCCTTCCCTTTGAACTGTAAAGGTAAGAAGGGAATCAGAGAGGTAGCCTGGAAACAGTACTGACAGATAGGACTGTGTTCTCACTTTGAATTATGGAGCACACAGTTAGATGTCAAAATGTATTGCTTTTGAAATCGCACAGCTCTAATATTTACCAACACTATTGGTGCACTTGTTGTGTTCTGCATATTAATTAGCCTACATTCTATTTTAATTGTGGTATGTGATGCTATGCCATGTATTTACACTAATAACTGGATTAACAAAAAAGAAAAGAAAGAAACACATGCAGCACGCGTGTGAAGAAAACATGATTAGCTTGACTAAATCTGACTTCTTGTCTCTTTGTGTTTACATATATTTTATATACATACGCAACATGTGTGCACTTCTGCTACTGATGTGGTCCACATGTCATGACAGTGGAAGGACACTATCCTCTGGTATGTTTTGTTGTGCCCTCTTCTTTAATTTGCCTATTGTGAGTGTGAAGGGGAGCCAGGGAGATGACATCATGCAGCAGGCAGTGTTTGAAGTGCCAGTCCTGAAGGAACCACTTATAGCAATTAGGATATCCTTGAACAAGCGTTTGCGAAACATTGGCTGGTTTTTGGCATTTGCCTCCCGTTCCTGCCTACTAACTAGCGAGGTTTGATCTCCCATAATTATCTACCCACCGGCTCCTCACTCCTGACAGCTCTCTCCCTGGAGAGGGCTGAATGCCGGGGCTACTCACTGATTGCATCAAAGTGTCAGAAATTGCAACATCAAAAATAATAACTGATATTCTGGCGGCAGGCTGCTCTTTGAATATTTCCTTTAAAACGCTCTCTAATTTGTGTCTCGCATGGTGCCAATGTGTGTGTGACTGTGAGAGCTTAAAGCAAATAAAAGCAGGGGAAGTGCATTCATTATTGAACCCCTATTTACATATGGCAGACTATTCTGTCTGAACTGGCATGAAATAGATATGCGTTTATTCTAGTGCTGCTTTTACCCCATCCTGCACTTCTTTCAGGACTTGCTCAGCATCTGTCCCTTTTGCTTCCTTCCTACTGACTTTGAAATATTTTTGCAGTGCCCTACAATACATATCTGGCATCAACATCTTAAATGTCCCCTCAGCAAAACTAACAAAAACTGACTAGGTGGTGCACTAGTAGGAATGTCCATCTCAGAACCAAAACACAACATATTTGATCCAGGCCAAAGGTTCAAAGCTGTGTGTTAACAAACTGCAGCAAAGCATTACTACAACTAGAATAAAATTAGCTGCCATAATTAATTTAACTGTAAAATTAAAGAACTGAAGTAGACAAATTTTGTTATTTTCACTCCTTTTCATGTTTGGCCACATTTTAAATACGGCAGGATAAAAGAAATTTAGACACAGTGAAGGATAAACTAACTTTAGATGAAAGCTAGATGGAATTTTTATTTCACACAAAAAGTGCCGTCACAGCTATTCTTTGAGCCCTTATTTTCTTCACAACTGAATGCTCTTAGCAGAATGACCAGGACTACGCCATCCTCAGATAATACTCACAGAAATGTAAGCCAGTGTGCAGACAAACACATAAATATTCGGTCAGGCAGTTTGTCCAGAGGGTCGACTTGCAGCAATGTTAGCAGGCTCTTTGAGGGTGACATCCATATTTCAACACCTAGCTTGACTTCCCCGACCTTGCCAAGTTACACATTAATAACACATTTATAATACATAATCTCTCTCTTGTTCGTACCTTGTACATCTTTCTGTTCAGTACTGATGGCATTGTTGTTAATTGTGGACATCAGACAAATAATTTTCTATGTCTCACACTTTTTATTGTTTCGCTAAAGACCATTTGCATCACCTGCCCAGTGTCTAAGGACGGGGCTTGTTAGTGGTGAGTCTTACTTCAGTGAATTGAATGGGACAATTGTGTGTTAAAGCAATGAATTGAGATAGACAGTCAGCCAAGGTTTTTGCAAGGATGAAATTAAAATCAGCGCAGCAGCGAATGGGGCTGCTTTACCAGAATAAATTAATGCCTGAAGAGAGGGGAGAGGCAGGTTTGCTTTGCAATGACAAATGTTGATTTCCCCCGAGGTAGTTAAAGTGATTTGACCCAGTCATTCTTTTAAATCACAGACAGGAGATGATAAATGTGCTACTAATGAGGCCTCTGCATTTTATCTCTCACTCTACCTCCTGGAGGATCACCCAAGCTCTTAGAGCTGCCATCTATGCCTTTGCATGCTTTTAAAAAGCACCCTTAGCCTCTCTAAATCCCAACAATGCAGAGTACAGAAAGAAAAAAAAAACATCTACATGTATCTCTTACATGCTGTGAAAGATTGTCAGAAAATTAAAATCAAACACGCAAACACATTGTTCTGCAAATGCACCCTTTTTAAGAGCCCTGCTAATCTGAAAAAGAGTCACTGAAATTCAACCCTGTCAGCGTTTGTAGACATTATGATAATCTTCCTACCAAGGACCGCTTTATTTTTTTTTTTTTTGTGTCTTCCCTTCATCTAAAAGGTAAGCATTTGGCCTACATACAATGACAAAAACCAGAGCTCCAGGAGCTGTTAACAGCATTGCTCTCATTATCTGCAGCATTGAACATGTTGTGGAAGGAGACGAAGACTCTTTTCAGGTGCAGATGTAAAGCATCATTGATAGGGTGTGCTGCTTTCCTCCTTTACAGCTGGCCTCTGATCAATCAGTGCTGACAGGGCAGGGGCTTTGTGTGCCCCATAGCGGGACAAATGTCTGCCAGGGAGCGGGGCACACCTGAAAAGAGGAAGCGACACACACCACCCAGCGCCTCGCCTGCAGATTAGCCCCAGCCCGCTTTGATGGATTAGCATGTAGAAAAATTGCTTGATTATTGATATGAAAATGGTTTGGGGGTCTTAAAGGGGAAGAGGAGGGTCCTGAATTGGTGGGTTTCTGAGGAATGTGTGTGTGTGTGCGCAGTAGTAGCGATTATCTACCTCACTTTCGCTTCACTCACCTGCCCCCCTTCACCCTCACTCTCAGGGAAGAGTGGTACAAAGGAAAGATGAGGACATGGGGAGGAGGCAGAATGTGCCTGGGCTCTCTCCAGGAGAGACACAGTCAGTCGCCCTTCATGAAATATTGTTCATCATCATATTAACAGGGCTGAACGTGTGGAGATAAGGCCTGTCTAAAAAAGTAAGCAGAATGTCCCTGTGAGATATTTCAATCCTCACCCCCCCACACACACACATTACCTTATTCATTCTTTCAGAGTGAATATGAAATGTAGCAGGACCATTCTCTCAGCCCGCCCAAGAAAATGATGACATAATCACCTCCTCTTTAATTGCTTGATTTGTCAATCCCTCACAATCCCGTGGTGCTGTCATATACGTCTCCTTTCTCCAGAATTCTTTTACTGTCAAATGTTACTGTCAGCAACAGAGCAAGGCCTGGAATTTGCATAGTTTTCGATTATGTTCATTTTACAGTACACATTAGATACAACCTTTGCAAAAATGTGCCAAGTTATAGCATATAAATGCACATATAAAAGGGCTCAGTGAGCAGCCTCTCTTTTATGGCATAAACCTAATCAGCCCCAGAGAGTGGCAATAGGGTGACATGCTGAAAGCTGTTAAAACTGTGGCATCTTCTCTGCGCTGGTAACTTCAGCTTCAGAAGGGTATTTTCATAAGAAAGGTATTGTCAACAGCTGTTTAATTCTAAGTGCAGATCTGCAGAGCTGAGGTTGTAAAGTGAACAAAGATTCCCTTTCAGAGCTCCAGTTATTATTACCATGTCTTGCTAAGGCACAAGGTGAAAGTCCTATAAATTTGATTGATGTAATTATGGTGCCCCTCAATCAGTAAAGGAGGCGAGTAAAACTAATGCTTGTCATATAAGTTATTTATTCAGTGCCAGCTGATGCAGATTAAATAACTTAAATTAAATAAGAGTTTTGCTTTTTTTATAGATTTGACACAAGTACAAAAATATTTCTTTCAGTTTTTAAGTTTGCTTCAGAAGGGGAAAATAAGATTTTTGACATTGATGAATACTTTTTTTCTTAATTCACTGTCACCCCGTGTTGTCTGTGAACACAGGCGTATGACTTCAAACTTTCCACTCATAAGGTGATTTGAATTAAAGTACTGGCAAAATACTTTATTATTATAACACCTGATTGTGCGATTCACCTCTGAGCAAATGGAGATAAGGTATTTGTAAGAGCCATAGATTAACTTCCTGGTTACTCCCATTCTGATCACAGGAAATTTGGCCCTGTCTGTTAAATGTCATCCATGTCCGATGGACGGGATGTCGCGCTCCCACAGCTCTGCCCTATTACTGCATATGTAGGCCTCTCGGAGGAGCAGTCCCTGACTAATGGAAACAGTGTGTGCACAGACTGAACTGTAGAACTTTGGTGACCAACGCAAGTAACGCAAAAAGTGTGTGTTTTACAACCCCTCATGTTAAGGTTCAGTCGTAAACTGAGAATTTACGCCCTTCATTAGGGGTAATACAATGCACATAACTCTAACGTATAACAATTTGGGAGAGCTATAAAGTAACCATTTTATACCTTCTCAAATCTGTGACTTGTAGGTGACCCTGGTAGAATGAGTGTTAGGGCAGGTAAATTTACAATGGCAGCATATTCACTCTGATAGGCCTCTGCATTTTTAGGGAATTAAAAGTGCCAAAATACAAAATGACTTAAATATTATTTTTATGTACCCCATCAGGAATATTAGTCTCCAAAGCATAATTTACAACTTGTAACTCAAGTTTTTTTGTTCTAGGAGACTTTACATTGATTCAAGTCTTTAATTTTATAGGCAGTCAGGGAAGGATAGAAACCCACCTCTGTTTTCCTGGTTGTTTCTTACTCTAAAACTTCACCCAGTCTGTCCATTAACATGATATATGAAGTGTAAAGAATGCTCAGATAAAGGTATTCAAAATTAACAGACTGTTCATAGAACTTTACAGTATTGGGACTTAGTGGGTGTGCAAGGCCTTTTGTTTTACTCTGACCACATCTGTAGAAAAAAAGTTACAATTAATCACAGTGGGCATGTGATGAGCATGCACTCGGTCTGATGCTCTACTGTACAGGTAAGCAGATGAAGCATATGGCAGGAGGGGAGAGTCAAAATCAAATACATTAGATAAATTTGTTGATTTTACCCCATTTTAAAGCATGGGTGTGTTTGCATGAGTACGGTACTGCAGTTGTGAAAGAAACACTCTGGCTGCAGTTCATTATTCTTCTGTGCAGCATGACACAGTCAGTCACCTGACTACCATCAGTGTCAAAAGGTGGCACACACTCAGCGGGGGTTCCTGAGTGGAGCCCATTGATGAGATGAAACAGGTTGACTTCTCCCTTGGTCTGAAGTGGAATGAAAAACAAATGTCATGGAGGGTGACAGAGAGCGTCTGTGTCTTATCAGCCCGGCCAATGTGAGTGATGGCTCTTATCTGCCCCCCTGCTCTGCGGCTGTTTATTATCCTAAGGTGGCAGGGCGGTGCTGGGAAGAGAAGAGGACTGGGAGCCCCTTCGTGATCCATCACTCTGGAGGTCTCCTTACCCTCTTATCTGACCGCTACATGGATAACTGCAGCTCTTGTTTACAGACATCAGCCCATTTGAATGAGTAGCAGGCGCAGGAAACGATTCCTTTGCACTCTTTATCAGTCCAGGTGAGTTATAGGGTGGATGGAGTGTGTCGCATCATTTTCTTTGCACATCCAGACAAACACATGCACAAACACACACACAGACACACGCTCAAAATTGGGCCAAAATGCACACACTAATGTACGCTAGTATGCACACACATGCGCACATACACGCAGACAGCCGTATAAACACATACCATTCTTCTCTTGTGTGAAATAAATGGAGGTTGAAGGAAAAAAAGAAGCAATAGTTGGTGAATGCAAGTCAGCACTCTTCACACAAGAGGATAAGCTTGTGTGTGGCCCAGTTTATCTCTTTTCATGAATTACATTCATTTCTGTTATCATGTTTTTTTTCTTGGTTATCTTAGCCAGCATGTGTTGTCAGTGTATACAAGAGTGAGTGTTGATATGAAAAAAAAAAGGAAATTATCTGCGTCTGTGGTGGTCAGTGGGTGCTCCATTGAGGTTATAGCATTACAGAGCGTCATATCCTGAATAGGAAGTGTTGTTCCTATATTTACTTGTGTTTTTGAAAGGAAAGCCTCAATAAAGATGACTGTTTTTTCACTTGTTCCATTTCCTTTCACCATCTCTGTTGGGATATTCCTGGATCTCCCTGGCAGGGCAGAATGTGTAGGTTTCCATTTCAAACAGGGCTCTCATGTCCATCACATCACCAGGGGTCTCTCCTAAAATACATACCTTCTGTCAGAGCTTGGGGATAGATGGTAGATGGAATGAAGTAATGGCAGGAGGGGGGGGGGGGGGGGGGGGGTGAAGTGAGGAAGAAGTGTTTAAGGCTACTGAGCATCTATTCCCATGGGGTTCAGTGCCAGGCAGGATTTCTCCTCAGATCCAAGTCAACTCTCACTGAAGCTAAGTTTGTTTGAATATACGGAAGGGGAGAGGATGCCTGGAGGCCATCCCCAGTGAACTTACATAGCAAATCCCAGTGAAATCTCTCCTGTCGCCACCCCTACCAACTAAAAGTGACATGGTATAACACGGGCCCCATTCTGGTTCTAGCTTGCAGTCAACAAAACAGAGCATCATGAAAGATGCTAATTACAAACCACCAAAGACAGGCAACCATCATGAGGTGGGAGCGGGAACTGCCAAAGTGCCAGAGTTGGGAGTGGGTATGGGGAGGTGGTAAGTGAGGGCAAGGGCGAAGGGAATGTAAACATAAAATCCTGTGCTCTCATTAAAGAGTTGTGAAAAGGCCTTGAGCTCAGTGCAGCATGCAAGGCTGTGCCAGTGGAGATGCCATTGTAACGATGAACAGGGCTCTTTAGACATGGGCCAAGTCATGTGCTAAGACTGGACTAAAAAAAGAGGGGGTAATAAGACAGATAACAATGTAGTGGTTAAAGTAATGGCTTCATAACATTAAATGACTCCATACCCGCTCTACACACACAGTAACATCAAATGTGTATCTTCCCTTTGTGTTTATAGCATGACCCAGCATCAAACTTTGCATTAAACCTGCTATTTTAGTCCTTAGGTGCTTTGAGGAGTGCAGAAAAGTGCTCATCCTTTTGACATGTCCTTGCCTATAGACTTGATTGCTTAGCAGAAGCCCTTGAATAAATGCCTACATCCAGAACATAAAATCCAATACTGTCCCATAAAACCTTGACTGTCCGGTTAAGGCCTTAATTTCTGTGTAATACTTAGAAATCAATTTGAGCAGTAGTTTTTACCCTCAGGGACTGAGGTACTACTTCTAGGTCTTGGAACACACAAAAAATGATATTTGATAATTATTATTAAAATTCATTAGAACACATTCTTTAGTGCTTTATGTATATTAAAGCAAATGTTGACTTCATATCCTGCATCTGACATGTTAAAAAAACTCAGGTTTATGACTGACGTTATGTGGTGGCAAGGAAACCTGACTAAGAGCTCATTCCTTCTACCTTAAGAGTAAGGAAAAGCTAAATGCTTTAGCCTGATGCTTACCAGAGAATGATCTGTCATTCCTCCCATGTCTGTAGAAAACACACACACCACAATGGTTACGTGTCCACTCTGACATTGGCCAACTCTTTAAATCATTCTTTATTACAGTGTCACCAGAAATGATGAAGAAATAATATGTTTCGGTCTTTCTTGTCATTCCATTATAGTGACTCTCGCTAATGCAAAAGCTTAGTGCCACCAAACAGTAATTTATTGTAATTTGTCTGCGATTAATTTATAATGCAAAAGCACCATTTATAAACAGGCATGATCCTCCTCAACTTAATAGTATTCAATTAATCATAGGCCTGGCCCAGTTGCCGCCAAAATAATGGCAATTTAATAACAGTGCTTATAGCACTGCAGATTACCGAGTATTTATAAATGTCATTGGCTAGCCTGTAATACACAGTGACAGGGAAACATGTGCAGGGCCCAGCAGTGTCTACTCCTATGTAATGCAACAAATGTACCATCCTCATAGCAAAGAGGCTATGAATAACTGTGATAATCACTGCACAATGGCTTCATTTATCAATGTATGAGGAGCACAACTGTTGAGGTGATTAGCCTGCCTCTATTTTCTATAGTGAAGGTTTGTTTTTGCCGGAGTGTTGAACAGGCATGTCTGCAGAATGATGTCACAGATGAGTGTTAAGCTTCCTGACTGTGTGTTCCCCTCTAGCTTTTTGGATCGTATTTGACACATAAAGAGCTGCACAAGTCCATGTGACTTTGACTTAAAGTTACAAAGATTACCATGGTCTCCCTTGCTAGTTTGTTCATAAAAATTATATTACTAATACATTTAATTTGCAAAAGCTTGTAAAACTGATGTAGATCACATCTTTTTTTTTTTTTTTCATTTTTCACGAAATGTAAAAATGTAGCTGCATCAAAATAGAAAAAGAAAAAGGCTCATCCAAGAATCCAAGAATACAGTGCAATGCAAATTTCATCTTTCCAATTTATAGCACACAGTGAACAAGAATTCACGCTTAATGAAAAGTCACGCTTTCATTTTTGGTAATAAAAACATATTTATTGGCTTTTTTGTCCGCTTTTGAAGAAGTTGTTATTTGAACTGATTAAGTTCACATTTCTTGTGCACACATAATGATAAACTGACCCTTTATCTGCTGGCATTAATATTTCAATAGGGCATGCCATGTGGATTTTCTTTTTCCACCACAGACATCCTTTAATATGGTTGTGTAAATTTGTACTGCTTCGTGCAAAAGTGACCCTTTACAAATGGAGTGAACCTTAGTAAATCTGGTTGAATTTCCAATTAACCACAGTTGTTATTTGTCCTCCTCCATATTTGTGTGAGAAAAAAGAAAAGAAGCACTGAGAGCATGCAGAACGTGCCTCATGTGACACAAACAGCATCTTTGTCACCACATTTTAATAATCTAACATCAGAAATGTGATTACAAAAATTTTTAAAAAGGAAAGAATAGATATGACATAAGTGTAAACAGCTGAGCTCCACAAAAAGTATCTTAGTGTAGTACTGTACTAGCTTGCCCCTTTGCATGTCTTTAAATGTTTGCCTGTCTCAAAAAAATTGCATAAAAATAAAGGGGAAAGGTAAATATAAAGATTCCAGTAAGAGTAAAAGGTGTGGCCAGAGTATGTCAGAGTTTGTGCAGTCAGCAGGGTGACAAACAGCTTCCCGGCATTGTTGGCATAAGAGAAAGTCATCATAAATGTTTTAATGTGAAAGTAGCGTTTGGTGGGGGAAAACAATGCTAACAGACACTAAGAATAGCTTGGGTGTTGGAAAGAGATGACTCCCATCCTGAGGGAAAATTCATTGCAATTATAGCCTCATTTAGAAGTAGTTGGTGGTCCTTAATTTGATATGGACTTGTTTAGATGTAATTTTCTTAGTATTCATCAGTTGCATATTAGTTACGCACTTGCACTGTGTGCAATGCTAACATTTAAATCTGTGTAAACAGCTGATGAGAAGACAGATGGGCTATGGGAATTTGATCTCTTTGTTGGGGGTGGGTGGGAGGTTCTGTCCTAACCAAGTAAAAGTGTGAGATGGCTAGGGTGACAAATGGAAAGAGAGAGAGAGATAGAGAGAGGTTGCTCTGTGGGGATGTGAAAGGAAGGAGGTAGTGGTGGAACTGGCCACCACTGGGACCAGAGAAAGGTCATGGTGAAATGGAAACTGATTCTCCACCCTAAGTCCCTAGATAATATCCAGTAACTCTGCTTTTCTATCCCCCTGTACGACGGTGTTACACTGCCTCTACAACCCAAACTGTGTGCAGCACAGACCAGAGACTATTGAGTGATGGAGACAGTCGGTCACCAAATCTGTTGGGGTGCATCTTTTATCTTAACCAATGGAGGGACTGTGTCAAGCTGGGGGTGCATTTGCTGAGCAAAGTGATTATTTCTGACAGCCTTTATGCTACAAAATCTGACTCTATCAGTGGTTCTGACCCGAGGAATGCAGTGTTCTGCAGTGTTCCTGATGTCTTGCTAACCTCTTCAAAATATTTTCAGGGTTGACCTCAACAGAACCGTCATATCAACGTCACCTTAAAGGAAACCAACCAGCGAGTGAAGGAACATTTTCAGTTAGGTGCAAAAATATACGAGGAGCTACTGTCAGCAGTACTAGGTTATCTTGTCTTTTTGTTTGTTTTTTCTAAAAAAGTTAAATTCACACTCTGTCTACTGTATAATGAAAAATCTTCAATTTCAGTTCAATTAAATTGTATTTATATAGCATTAAATCATAACACATCTCATCTCAGAGCTTTTACATTTTAAGGTCAAGAACTTGCAACATTAGAGAAAGAAAAAAAAAGATAATTCTCTGCATGCAATCACTTAGAAATAGTGGACAGTAAAAATGCTTTTGTTATTAGAATTATTACAATATTTATTGTCATTGTATGCACAAGTTGCACAACGAAATTCAAAATGCAGTCCTTCAAAGTGCGTCAGACAATAAATGATAAAAGTATGAGTATTAAAATAATAAAACACAATACAGAATTAAAATTAAAATAAAATTAACAAATTAACAAAATCTGTGACTCTGCCTTGGTCATAAATGGTCTTAAAATCACCAGTTAACCTACCACGCATGCATGTCTTTGGACTGTGGGAAGCTGTAGCACCTGCTATCTAGCATTAGCTGATAACTGGGCACTCCAACCTCATGTCCCAGTATGGCAATTTCTAGTCTCCCTCCCCCAAAACATACCAACATGGTGCCAGCCAAAACAACAATGCGGAGGCTTCAAAATGCCAAGTGTTCCAAAACCAGTGGGTGACATCATATTGACTACATCCATCTTTTGTATACAATCTAGGGTAAAACTGCAACTGTGTTTCCTGTTACCTCTGGATTTTTATAGTTTAGGGTTTCTAAAAATAACTTTTTATAGGTGGGAACCTTACTTTTCAAAATCTCATGCATGTTTTTGTCCTGATGAGGCCATGTTTTCATTAGAAAGTTTTCCAGTTTCCAGCATCCCACAATGTACTTTGTGAACCATGGGTTGAAGGATGACTGTAGGATATACATGTAATTACCGGTCAGATAGGCCAGAGAAAACTACAGAGTTTGGACATTGTTTTTGCAAAGTTACAGACAATTCAGCATTAATTCTAGTTGCCTCTGACTGCCATGATCAGTTGTCATTGCCATCCACATGAATGACAGTCTTACTATATTTATGCATATCCTTACCCAGTAGTCAGAATGCTCTTGCCATATGGATAGATTAAACTATGGTCACAGAAATCTTAAACTTTCCATTTATTTTATGCTAGTGCATTTATTTGAAATGTGAACTGCCTGGTGGTGTGCCACAAGCTTCTGTTTAGGGTTTTGCTTCCCTCTTACTGTCACCCAGCTGGATCCTCGGTTGCTCAGTCTGTTGTAACAGGGTCTAAGCTAGAACCCTGGGTTGGCCACGCTGGCTTCTGTGGTTACTTAGCTAGTTACTGCAATTAATGGTTTGTTTTCTGCATGATCATATTTAATAAGCCTATCCCCCAGTGTTACAAAAGCACTAAATATATCAGAAGTACGACTACGGCTAAAGGAGACAGAAGTGAAACTTAAACATTGAGCATGGATAACTGGAATTGCACCTGGAATTGTATTAAAATTTTATATTTATTATAAAATTAGCAGTACTATTGTACAAAACAAAATGCATATGAGATCATCTGAAATTAGCTTCTACAAAAAGTTCTATAATGATGTTTAATGAACCTTAGAAATCAACAAATGGCTTCACAGAAAATTTGCTAAAATAATATGCTAAAATACACTTACATCAAAACTTCAGCCAGAAGTTAAATTACCACTCATTTTGAAATGAAACTAATTATTTGTATAAAACAAAGAATACATGGCCAACAGTAAATGATTCTGTTACTAAATCATCCTTTCTTAAGAAAATGAACCATATTGTCATTTTTTTCAGTAAAAATGTTGTTAAAGTTTCTGCAGTGACTACATGCTGTGGAGCATCTTCTTAAAGCCAACAAACAGCTCTGGCTTGTACATACAATCCAGTAATAATAATCAATTGATCTGTATTGCATACTCAATAGTCCAAAAGAAAAAGCAATGAAATTAAATAAAACTGAAATGAAGTAGCTCATCTAGCTCAATATCCATCACAATTTGCAAAGTACAGAAAATACAAATAGTACAGAATGTTTTAAATTATGTGATAAGTTCTTGTCATTGGTTGGCTGTATTTCACAAACTAATGAGAATTAAAATCCGCTGAGGATGACAAATGTGACCTTTACCTTGACCTTGAGCACAATTTGGGTGAAGACCCATTAGGTGATCACTGTGTGTAAGTTTGGTTAAATTCTGAGCAGTGTTGTAAGAGGAGTAGTGATTCTTCTGAATTGTGAACAAATGGACAGAGGACGGATATCTTACCATGGTATGAGGTCATTGGTGCTTCGGCCACATGGGTTAAAAATAAATACAGATCATTTTCCTACAAAAAGACAGCTGTACCAGTGTCTCCATAGCTGGGATTGGTAACACATGGTACTAAATCTTACTCGTTAAGTCCAAACTAATTTGATTTCAGAAGCACCGAGCCTACAAATAAACATATATATGAGATTTCTCAATACAGCCTTATTGACTCCAAAAGCTACAGTTGTCTTCAAAAGTTTCCATACATTCATCATGGGCATGAATGTCGTTGTGACTGGAGGTTTTAATGATTTCTTTGAACTACTCTTTTTTCAGGGTGGAATGATTGTACAGCATACATCTTTAATCAAATTTGGTGGACTAGTTTGAATTTATTTTGGATTTTTGCTAAAGTACACAGGGTCAAAATTATAATTACAGTCTCAAATACATACATACATTTACTTAAATCTTTTAATATGTGGCTGAAGGTTTTACAGTGTCTTTTAACTTGACAATGCCAAGGCCTATTAACTTCTCATTAGTGATCGTGACTGGTAGTTTCTCTTTGCCAGCATAAAAATGATTTCTTTGACAGCACTAATTGGACTGAACAGTACTCAGAACAACGGGAAAGTCCAAGGAACTGAAAAAGCAATGAAGTGAAGGAAGTGAAGATCTAAGAAGGAGAACTGTAGATTTACACAATTAATTTTTAATTAATTTCTAAACAACTAAATTCAAACAACTGTACATAAGCACAATTTATTTGGATGTGTCACCATTTTGCCAAGGACTGGAAGAAGACCCAAGCTGTCATCCTCACATGAGGAAATTGGTTAGGACAGTCAGCAACAACACAGGAACCACCAAGGCTCAAACCTGCCATGAACTGGTAACCGGTGGAACACCAGCATCACTGTCCACAGTCAAAAGAGTTTTATCTTGACATGGACTGAGAGGGTGCCAACCAAGAAAGAAGCCTCTCCTCCAAAACTGACACTATCAAGTTGAAGTTTGCAGCCTCCCAAATGGATGAAAGGAGAAAGGTTTTATGGTCAGATGAGACAAAGATTAAGCTATTTGGCCACAATGACAACAGGCATGTTTGGAAAAGGAAAAGTGAGGCTTTCAGACCTAAGAACACTGTACCAACTGTCAAGCATGGTGGTGGTTAGCATCATGCTCTGGGGCTGTTTTGCTGCCACTGTTACAGTTACATTGCACAAAGTGGGTGGAATAATGTTGAAGGAGAACTGCCTTCAAATTCTTCAAACTATATACAACACACCAGTCAGGATTAATCTTAACCACACTGATTAATGAGCTGTTTTCTTTTCTTTTTTCAGAGAATAGCCTAACCCCCTGATATCCTACCTCTGAGTCTTCACTACCCTCCTGACTCTTACTAAAATAATTAGTAGACTCACCAGCACCATCAGCACCAGTTTTCACCAAATTAGTTAAAAATTTTCAAGATCTTGCTTTGCTAAAAATGTTTCTAGTAGACGTAGTATGTCACAGTTCTCTAGAAACTTTTTCACAACCATGTAGTGAGTATTATCTGCTATGCTCTAGCCCAAACACAGGCAACAACAGTTGCACGACAAAACACAAATTGTCATTCAGTGACACTAGTGAGAGTCCATGGCACCAGCAGCTACAGAACTTACTTCAGAAGATGCAACATTTGACCCAACAACTCCAGTCCTATTGAACCCATAATAACACGGGACATGTGCACCAAGTTCTGGATCATATATTTCACCAATCTCACTGCACTAAGAAGGTATTTTAAAGCAACTGTATCCACTGTGTACAATGCCAGTCTTCTGATAGGTCACCTTGTGACCAAAGTTTAAATGTTGTTCACAATAGGTTCAGGGATTAAGCCTCGAAAGACCGTTCTTTACCATAAGCACATTCCATTTTACTTTACTTTACCTCTCTGAACAATCCATAGCTCTGTAACATCCTGATTCCTGAATAAATGACACAACTTTAAAAAGCCACAAGCAATGTCAGCTTTGTCCTACTTTCAACCCTCTAACATCTCACACTTGGGAAGGCAGTAAAGAATTCAGTGAACTGTAAAAGAGGCAAGATTACTTTGTGAGACATTTAAAGGTCCACCCTTTACAGTTACAGTGATGTGGTAAATAGCCATCATAATGAGTAGTGTTTTACAGAATTGCTCCTCATTTTAACTTTCACGGATGGTTTGAAGATCTCCCGCAGCAGTAAGTGCCCATTTGTCAGACGTTAATCAGTGTTTGGGAACGTTTTGGACACGTAAAACAGTATTAAACAAGTGTAAAGGGCAGAGTCAGCAAGAACATTACCAAATCACATATTGCAATAACATATCATTTTTGGAACTTTTTAAGGAATCACTTCATGCAAATATGATATTGTAAAGAGTTTTCAAGTACTAATTTACTGTTATTTTTGTGCATAAATACAAAACAATTTGCAGGATGTTTAATTCTGTTGTCACCATGTGTTTGTGCAGGCTTAGTTTCATAGCACCACATTGGCTCTCTCTGTTCTTTTTAACATACATGACACAGAACACCATCGTAGGCTTTTCAGTGTGTATGTGCATTTGTCAACCATGCTTTCCACCCCCTTTCCTTTAGACCCTACAATAAAAATAACATTTAGAAAGTTACCCAGACCAAACCATTATGGGACATTTGCTGCCAACTATCCAGAAAATGTGTTTCTGGTTCCTTAGACTATTATATGGTTTTCACCAGCAAGGGGCAGAGAGGTTGGCTGGCTTCCTGATAGAGATTTATACAGGCTTCATGGTTCTTTCTTGTGTGTATGTGTGCTGGGGGTGTATTTCAACATGCACATGTGAACATTAAATATACAGTAAATTTTCCACTGGGAAAAGTATGAGGTCAAGTTTTTCTTTAGCTCTAAATCCTTGTATGTCTTGGTGACTTGACCATTGTTTAAGTTGCTATACTTCTTGTATTGTCATCACTGTAATTGAGAGCTGAACATTGGTGGAGAAGTATTCATCAACTGCCGGATTTAAACACAGATTGCACCAGCAAGGTGTTGATAATGCTCAAGATTAATGGCTCAGCCATGGATAATCACCCTCATCCCCCATTTTTCTGCACAGCAGTAGCAGATAGAATTGTTCAACTCCTTACACTGGTGCTCATAAGATGAATGGTGCACATGGTCTTGTCAAATAAGACACACTCTTGCTCACTCACACAAGCTGATCATCCACATGCAGTCGCACACATACAAATACACAAGGCATGTTAATGAGGCCCACCAGGCTGTGCTATGTAGAAATCATGAGAGTCGACTGTTCACTATGGAGGAGGCGCGCACACTGTGAAAGCAGCTTTCACTCAAATCTATTTCATCCTGCTGTTTCCCCCATCATCTCCATTATCCTCCCCTGTGTTGCAGATCTCTTACACTTCTTTCAGGCTATTCCCACTTTGTGGCCATATTTTACTCTGGTCTGGCTTTTTGACATGCGTGCAAATTGGCAAATTACAGGATGCCGAGCTGTCACTAGTCAAATTCATGTGGTCACAAGGGGTTTGTGGAAAGTGGAGAGTTTGGGAGGTGTTGCAGAGGGGGTTGGGCAGATCAAAGATGACATTAGCCCTGCCTGCACCGGCCTAACATTGTTAATTCTGACCGCTTGATTGACGTTCACTACTGTCATGATTTGAAAAGGCCCTTAGTTTTGTGGTGCTTTAGGAGGCCTTCTCCCCTCCCATACCTCTTTTGAGTCTGTTTTTCCCTTTATGTTTTCCCTTGTTTTCACTCTTTGCCTCCACTACCTTATTTGCATCAGAGACTGGGAGGTTTCATATTGTATGGAAGGGAAGCAGGGACTCCTAGACTAACCTCCTTCATTCCGTCTACCCACCCTCTATCAAACACTCTTTGTCTCATCCACCCAGGCCAAATTGTGGGCGCAGCATGCCTCCCGCCTGGTGCTCCTGGCTGGGATGGATCTGGTGTTTCAGGGCGGGCTGCTGAGATGAACAGCGTGAATGTGTTTTTGTATCTAGGCATGGCCAGGCTAAAGCAGCATCCGCATATCTGTGTCTAGTTCATCAAGTTGATTCACCAGGAAAGGATGTCTCACTTCAAGGGAACAGGAAGCCGCTGTGGAGGATGAGATTTCTGGATAAATAGCCAGACTAGAAACAATGTCTCCTGTCCCTCTGACATGAGCTGAAAGACAGGGAGACAGAGAAATTAAAGGATGAAGGCAGTTCATTTTTTATACAGTCTTTGTAATTTTTTTTTTTTTAAAAAGGAGTCTAAGCATGTTTGTGACAAATTATTTCACTTTCTGTTAATGTTATCCCTCATAAGACTTTTCAAAATAACCCCCAACTAGACATTTCACATGTGAACCAGAACAGACCTGTTTTCCCTGTAGATAAATGCCCCCCCCCCCCCCCCCCCCTCTTGCTTTAAAGTGGTTAGAACATGATCTTAGTCTGATTAATTACACCCCTTGCTGCTTTCCCCTCTCTTTGCACTCTTAGCTAATGGATAGTGTTTATGCTGAAAGTATAGTCGTGGTTTCAGGGGGCGGGTTCGTGGTAGCAACACTAAGTCTTCGTGTGAGGGGAGCAGTTTTAATTAACGTGGAGACAACACCTCTCTCCCTGCTCATCTTTCACCTGAGAGACATGGGGGAACTCTGACACCAGCCCCGCATGCCTCTGATTAAAGTGGGGCCTCATTTACCGTTGCCTGCTGTCAACAAAACACCACTAATGGCATTATGCCCAAGCCTGGGGGGCAGGCACAGGGACTATCCCCTCCCAGGTTCAAATGAGAGAAAACAAAGTTTGCCTAATCTCTGATACAGGAGCTTAATCTCTCTGTGATCTTATCTAGAAAAGGTTTCACATGTTAGTGGACACGACCTCACTAAGATGGACAGGACTTAAATGGGTAAAAGCTAAAGTGTTATTTTTCTTGGGAAAGTGCGGTTTGTTTGAGAGTTGGTATTTAAAGGTGGCTTAGCCTTCTTAATAGTTTGGCTGAGGCGGTATTCAGAAGTCAGCCACTGACCCTCTACTGGCAGGGAAGTATTTGCACTTCTTTCATCACCTGATGGATGTTGGCATGGATGTTTCTTGTATTCTGACAGTGACCTCATACATGTCCGAATCTTCGTTCATCACTTCGTCTATATATAGATGAGAGTCATTGTTCAAATAGCTTGGGTTGTCCCTTTGATGTTCTGGCAGAACAAAGCTGCTCTGTCCTTACACTCTTAGAGAAC
Organism: Archocentrus centrarchus; assembly: GCF_007364275.1. NCBI lineage: Eukaryota > Metazoa > Chordata > Actinopteri > Cichliformes > Cichlidae > Archocentrus > Archocentrus centrarchus. The sequence goes on from NC_044348.1 coordinate 28,306,512, forward strand.
ACTCCAACCCAGAATCCTGAACATGATGCGTGTGTCAACCAGTCCATTAACTCTTCCACCCTCCCCATGTTCTACATGTTAAGTGGATCTAGTACATATGACAGGTTTCAATCTAAATCCCTTTGTTAATTTGAAATCATATTTTAAAAAAAAGAAAATCCATCTCTCATTCATTTTTTTTAACTTTTACTTTTAATGTTTTTAATTATCAGCAACCAGCTCTACCACTGAAATTCCCTGTGTTACATATTTTAATATGTTTGGAAAAGTAGTATAAATTTTTATGCTCAAATCTACATCACTTTTCTTTGGTGTGCATTGTACTTTTACAGTCTTCTTATTAGTTGCCCTGAAAGGAAACTTTGACAGCAGGGGGGGTTTTTTTGTTGTTGCTTTTTTTTATGACAAAAGCCATTAATTTGGACTTTGCCTTCACTTTCACCTTTAGTAGCTACGTGCATTAGACCTAAAGCCCAATAAAATATTGGGGTTATTAGTGTAATGATTAATTAGGAAAGTTTGTTTCTTGTAAAGTGACAGCTCTTCTTTAAGCAGTCCTGTAAACTTTTATAGAACCATACAACTGACCTCAAATTGGAAATTTGTGTTGGAAGCCTCCTGGCTCACCATTACAGCTCCTGACTGTTGTTAATTTTATATTTGTCCAATAAAAGGCAGTGGGGGGATTACAGTATGCTGCCCCATGAACTCCACTTCTCTTGACTTCTTTCATGTAATTCATCACATGAAAGAAGTCAATAAAAAAAAAAGACAAATCAAAAAAAGTAAAATTTCTTTCTTTGCTTTTTTTTATACAATGTATTCAAGTTTTAGGTCTAAAACCTTTACTTAAGTGGTAGATAAAAGTTTTTTGCTTATCACTTAACATTATAATTTATTACTTGAAATATTGCATTTATACATTCAGAAGGCACACAGCATCAATGTGCACCTCACAATGACATCATGTTATACTGGCCAAGTTTGCAATTTATCCAGGTGACTTTTTGGTTGCACAAATAGAAGGTTAAACAGTTTTGTTGTCTACTTTTAATCAAAGCAGCTCACGGCCTGTTTAATCAGGCATAAGAACCTGTAATCACCTAGTGGTGAAAATCAGTGTTATATTTATTTGTGTACGTCTGACAGGGCAGGCCGACATAAAGGCTTCTGTCTGTCTGCCTTTTCTTAGCTGTTTATACTGAAGTCAACGTAACATGAAGAGGCAGAAGAGGAAGTCGACAATGAAGCATCTTGATTACCGCCCTGGGGAGACTGAACTGTGGAACCACTTAAAAGATAATGCCCGAATGATGTTTTTTAAACTCTGGCTGCCTATTTTGCGAGCTGAAACAATATCAATGATGTAAAGGAAATGGGACCTGAATGGCACTGTTTACAGTTGTTGGATGTTCACACATAAGCAGCAAGTTCCAATATAAACATCCACTTAGTGCATGTAAATCTAAGGGCTATTAATAAGCTCTTTTATCTTCTCTTCTGGAGAGTGGCTCTGCAGGCCTTAGGGTAATCTGGCCTTCACTAAGGAGCTCTCCAATGTGTTTCTTTTCTCTCTGTTTCTCTTTAGCAAAGCCTGTGCCTTTGGGCAAAGAAACTCATTACCAAGCTTTAAACACCTCCATTTCATAGTGCCTACTTAAGGAAAGTTTGTTATAGCCTTGTATTTACACTTGTGTCTAATCCACCGACTGCTGTGTATACCTGCATTCTAGATACCTGTATTCTAGACATATTTAAACCTTGCCAACCTGCCAATGTCTCTGTTGACGTTGACTTTTCTTTTATTATTATTATTTTGACTGAAGGTTTCCCTGGCTCTCCACCAACCGATCCCTTCTGTCTTGTGTTACGGAGAGGACAGTGACAGCGTTCATATGGTTGCATCTCCCTTACATATTTTTTCCCTCTGCAGACTGATGAGTTCTGACGGAGCGAATGCCTTTGTCTCGCATTCTTTCTCTCAAGCAGACCCCCTTTCAACTGTTGTTTTTCTTATTCTTGTCGACAGAAAGTTGTTTTTGCTGCCTCCCTTCCCTGCATGTCCGTGACAGGCATACTTCCTGCATAGTGTGTGTGTGGGGCTGTGTGCATAGGTGTGCGGGCATGCACGTATATGTGTGTGCATGTGTGTCTTTGTCCCAATGTATGTGTGTATGTACGTATGTGTGCATACTTCAGTGAAGTAGAAGCAGCTTTCATGTCAATGCCAAGTGTGGAGAATGGTTCCGCTAGTGAAGGACAGCTTCTCTCACTGCACTGGGCTTCCCACTCTGTTCCGAAGAGCCAAATGCCTTTATCTGATGTTGGATCTTTGTTATTTGTCCATGAAACTACAACTGAGAACATCTTATACCTCTGGGACTGGCTGAGTGATCTCCTCCATACCACCATGTGGACATGAACATAAATGGAACAGTTTAGTCCTTTGCCATCCTATATTGTCATTAACTTGCCACCAGCCTCTTCCATCAGCTGCCTTTGAAATATCAAATATAGTTGCACACAAAGTCTTAGCAGGATGGCCATATAGGCAATATCCTGTTTGGCCTGAGGCTCGCTGTCATCATTCCAAAACTTCAAATTTTTGTGTCACCATGTCACACCTAAAGTAGTTCCACATTTCAGTCCTACATGCTTGAGACTCAGAGTAGCTTTGTGGCTTCTGTTTGCAATCCCAGCTGCCATCTTGAGTTGTGTGTTTCAGCTACTGTCTTGTGGTTTGCTCTGGTCTCAGGTCCCGAAGCAGATGGCGGCACAGTTTAGCATGTGCAGCACACTGGTGGCACCAACTTTATTATTAGTGACTAGTAAGGTGCAAGCTTTTAAGTATTGTTTCCTTACTAGGTTGTTGTTGAAGCTCATCTGATCCCAAAATCCCAAAATCAGTAATGAACAACATCTTTCCAATTGACAGTTTCCTCTTACCTTATTGGATGGATTTCGCTTGATTTTAGAAACATACACCAAAAGTTATCTATCTATCTATCTATCTATCTGTCTAGATTTTAACATGTGTTTATAATATTTATGAAATTCTTCATTTAATAAAAGACTAAAACAAGGATGATGAGAGGAAGGCGGCTACATTCATGTAGCCTGCAAAAGCAAATGCCTTAATAATCATTTCCAAATCAGAAAGAAAATCTGAGCCTTTTATCATCACAGTGGAAAACTGCAAATATTCCACCAGATCTTACACAAATAAAAACAGGATGGCCATCTCAGTCAGAAGCTACTAAAAGGTTTGCTGTCTCATTTCTTTCTACACTGAAACTCTGCTTCTCACTTGAGATGGAAAGTACAGTCTAGCTGCCAAGGATAGATGATCCAGGAGCATGCTTTGATATCTGCTCACATACCTTTGATGCTCACAACACTAGATGTGCAGACATATTTACTAAATCAAAGCAACTTTTCTTTAACAGCTGCATTGAATTTGAGATGAATGGAAACAGTTGTATACCACTGAATAACAGCACCTTCAGGAAAAAGTGATGTTTCTGTGTCTGGTGGCATGTAAAAATAAATAAATAAATACAAATATGACTTGTATTCAGTGAAAAACTTAAGTGATTTTTTTTTTTTAAGTTAAATATAATGAAATTAAATAATTTCTTTTAAGACACTTGGTGCAAAATGTGTGATTACTGCATGACAGTAATACAAGTGAAAAAAAACTGAAGCATTAGAAATTTAATATTATCATATTATGTATGCTGTTATTGAGGTGGCACAGCAGACCTAAAACATCTGTGGTACATAAAGTGTTGTCACAGATGTTTTTATTCTGTCAGCAAAATCCAAGTGATGAAAAAAATTACAGAAAGTGTAAAACCAGACCCAAAATTCAAATACTGTGGTCATATACTGTTTCTCTCTCTCCATTAGGATGATGCATGTCTGCTAACATGCTAACATTACATATGTTGTGTTTTTTTCAGGACTTCAGCTGAAATCCTTTCAGCCACCTTACACAAGTGCTGAAAACAACCCCAGAGAGAGTTTGAGTGACAGCAGTGGCATTGGAACAGAGCTGCCTAGACAGCCCATATCCCTTTCACTAGCTGGAAGTAGAGACTGGCTGAAAATGGCATCTCCTAGGGAAAGCCAACAACTGGCCATCACTCTGGCCGTTTGTCTTCATCAATCAACCCACGTTTGTTGACCAAGCAACATGATGTCACTATTAATTTCATGCATTCCCTTAATGGGATCCAGAGGGGCATCCTATCCTCACAGTAGGCATTTCCTGCCCTGTTGCATTATGGGATATGTCCTCTTCCTTTGAGGAGATCAGTTGGACTTTTTCAAAGTTTTACATCTTCTCATGTTGTTTTTTCTTTTCCTTTTTAATCTCTCCTTCGTTCCTGTCTGCCGTTTCCCCCCTCATGGTGTTATTTGCTTTGCTTTGTCATAGCTCTTCTCGTTGGAAACAGCTCCACTGTGTTTGTAGCCTTGTTATGTGAGTACTTGTGATGATTTCCACTTATTTGCCAAGGTATACACTGAACTGGATGTACCAAACCTTTTGATCAACCCTCAGATTTCATGAACAGATACTGGCGCTGTGTGCTCAGATCAGCGCATTAGCGTTTCATTTGAAAGAATGGTGTCACTGTGTTGACAAGCTCGTGATAAGTTGGTGGCTTCTAAGGGAAAATGTTTAAAGCAGATAAATGCCTCAGGACTCCATCTGTCTGTCTTATTGTCCTGATTGTAGTTTATTTTCGGTGATTATGAAAACCTGCTTTAAACAGGCTTTGGGGATGTTGGTTTACTAGCTTTAGATGAAGTTTGCCCCTCGCGCAATGATTCTGCACAAGGTACTTAATGTTATCTCTTCAGACTTCTGTGCAACTGTATTTACTGTCTACATGACTGGCTTTTTTCACTCCTTTGATTATCACAGAGGAGGAGGGAGTTGTGAATGATATTCTTTACTCCTAGTCTCACTTACTCCCTTCCTTCCTTCTCAGCCCCCCCTCCCTGCCTCGCTCTCCCTGTTACTGCACCTCTCTTCTGGCTTTAAGAGGCTTAGCAGCAGCTTAGCGCCCAGGTCAAACTGGCCTTTGCCCTTCATCTGTCAGCCTTTTGATGTGGTGCCAGCCTGGGCTGCTTGCTACGCTCTGCCTTTAACAGCACGTCCAGAGGTCATAGGAGGGCTCTCACTTCAAGACTCCACCCCACCTTAACACTCAACCACCACCCCCAGCCCACAACCACCATGAACACCACCTCCTTTGCAGATGTGTCTGTCTCTGATACCCCCTCTCTACTTCCCTTCAGCTCTCCCTTGCCTCTTCTCTGCCCTAGTGCCCATTATTATTTTATAGTTTGGTTCTGCATTCCTTTCACTCAGGCTGCAGTGGAAGGCAGACCTTTCGTTTTATTGCTTACACATGTCCATGGCTTTCTTCCTCAGCAGGGAGAGACAAAACAGCAAGAGGGAGATGGCCAACATTAGGACCAGCCATCTAAACTCCCTCCACCTTGAACTAATAGTTGGGGGCAGGGTATGGGTCTGCCTCAGCCTTGTGCCAGTGGGGTTTCAATTTGTAGAGACATAAACAGATACTAAAGCCAAGGTTACAACACAGTGCTTTATCAAGGTAGTTCACATCAAATTATCACAGCGCCCCCCTACTATCAGGCACCATAATACCCCCCATCCAAGCCCCTGCTTCAGAGGTGCACAGTGGTCACACTTAATTTAGGAGTACACAAACATGTGTCCCTCTGTCTGTTTTCCCTCTGACCGTGACGATTCACACGAAAGATCATCCCGGGCAGGGCGTCAGGACTTTAAAGAGGATGTGACTGTCTGCAGTTGTGTGCGCGTGTGTATGTTGAAAACGGTGCATGCAGTGATACACTATGACCAGTACTCTCACTGTGCAGAAATTGCATGCAATGACTGCAACTGAAGAAAGCATATCTGGGCAGGTGTCTTTGCAAACTGTAATAATAAATGTAAATCTTAAAAGTAAATCTTAACAGGACTAACAGACCACATGTATTATGTCCAGCATGCTGCACGTCGTCTCCATTTCTTCATTCTATCACCTGGAACAGAAAACAATAGTAGTCGAAAAGCACTAAAGTCAAGAGCAAGTCAAGATGAATTGTGTGTGATTTCACAAGCCAGGTATGTAACAGAATCTAACTTGAAATAAACAGATTATTTTTCTGTAGCAAAATTGTGTTTCACTTTAATATGGTGCCTGAACAGAGTGGTGCCTTTGATCTCTACTAGCAGAGCCCAACACATGGATAATATATCTTTCCGAGATAAAAGTAAAAATGTGCACAAGTTGATGATGTCATTCAGATATGGCCGCAAGCCTGGGAGAAAAGCAAACTTCCACAAGCAAGGCTATCCTGAGGATCATTCAGGGTGCTCTCTGAGCCTTCGGGGAAATCAATTACACATTTTCCAAACTGTGATTCCTGCTGTAGGAACTTAATCGTGGAGGCCTTCTGCAGAGGATCATCCCAATGAGTTTAGACACTGTTTTTGCTCCCTGGTGTCTCCTCTCCCTTCTCTCCGTCCCCCACCCCCAGCTTCAACCTTTGCAACTCGCTACATTTGTGTGCAGCTTACAATTCTGCACAGTCATTCATCATCATTTGCTGGCGTATCTGTCTTGAGTGCCTTAGCTTTGATCATGTTGTAGTTTATACTTTACATCTGTTCTACATTTAACCTTCTCTAATGCTGTTGCTCAAAAACTATTACCCTGGCATAACTGCAGAAGAGTTTACCTGGTGACTTTGTGGCCATTATAAATCTTGCATATTTGTCATGACCTGGTAAATAAATGATCCACCAGTTGAAACACTGTGATAAGCAGATCACCCCTTGCTATTTCCTGCCTTATGGGACAGGACTCAGAGAAATCCTCTGCTTCCTCTTACGTGATCTTCTCTTCTTTCAAAAGCTTATCTACTCCTAAATCATTCCCTTTGAATTGGGAGGACAGTGCATTTTCTGTATTTTCTCTAACTCTTTCCAGCTCTGTTATTTCCAGTTTTTCTTCAAGGCTTTGCTCTCTGTGTATATGCGCTGGCACTGCACCTATGCCCCTCCAACCCCACTCCCTTCCGTGATCGCTTGCTCTCTCTTTTTTTTCTGTCCTCAGGAACCCAGGAGCATAAGGCCCTGACCCCCTCCTCCTCCACCAGCACACTAATCATCCCTAATCAGAAGTGAAATGCATTTTTCTAAGGAAGTAGCTGGAAAATTTCACAATCTGCATTTCTCCAACCAAGCTGATTAGGGAAACATTATCCTGCTTTCACAGTCACTTCCAATCTGCCTTTAATCTGTCACTTCAATCGCCTAATTATTTAGTCAATGACCTGGGGACGCAATCTTACAAAAGAATGAAATGCATGCCATATCATTTTCCCTTTCATTTATGCATGATATCGCTGGTTACATGTTATGTTCCCTTGAGCTAAATATGCAAGCCTTGTTCATGTTCACGTATTTGTGTGTTTCTGAGTGTGTGCAGGTTGGTGTGCGTGCACTGTTTTGGCGTTTATTGTCCTTCCCTATCACATCCATGTGTATGTGGATGTGTGTTTTTCACTGTGTTTCAGGAGTAGCTTGTTTAGAAGCTGCTGAGCTGTGAATGCTGGCTGGGGGTAATGCAGTTTAGGCCTAAGTTGGAAAAGCCTTTAGGGAATGAGACTCTGTGGGGGAGTTGTGTTATTGGAAAGGTCATGATTACAGTAGGGGGTCAAAATAACTCGCTGACACTCTTTATACACAAGTGACTGCTATTGGGCCTCAGGGTGTCAAGAACTATATTGAGTATTGACTATATGTCACAGCAATAAAAAGGAAACCTGTTCTCCACTCGTGAATGTTATACCTTCAAAGAGTGTGATGTCAGGACAAAAGGTAAAAAATATCTTCAATGTCAATAAAGCTGTCATGTTGACATGCTAATTTTCCTGCAGAGGTGGAAAGAACGATGTCTTTTATGGTTGAAATTGTAAATAGAAGAAAAAAATATAGTTTTCAAAACTTAAGAATTGCTGTGTTACTTCTTTGTTCATCAAACTTTTTTGCCCAGTATCAAGAAAGTACAGCTGCTGGGAAGTACACAGGGTAATAGTGAAAGACCTCTTAAACACTATGAAAAAATGCAGTTCAGGGCATTTTAAGCTGTATCACATAATGAAGACTTAACAAAATCATACCATTTGAAGCACACTCTTGTATATTCCTTGGCTGTATTAAATTCACTATAGCAAGATGTGGCTTATATAAGTGAAAGATCTTAAAAAGTTCTACCTTACACTTAAAAGCAGGAACTTTCCACACAGTGTGGCACACTTACAGTAGTTCCAGTCTGTCACAGGACACAACCAGCTCAATAAAGACATAGGCCGCTGTCTCGCTTTCATTTTTGCCTTCACTTGATGGCAGCCTCTTCCTCTAGTTGTGGGTGCTTCACCTCTCTTATCAAATGGGGATTCTGGAGAGTCATCGTGCTTATTTGTTCCTGACACCCAGTCCGCTAATAAACCTCTTCAGAAAATACGCTTTTAAAAGAGTCTAAGAAAACATTCCAGAGTCTGGCCATGGGGCAGGTCCAAAGTCCCACCAGCCGTGTGCTAAAACCAGCGCTTAACACCTCCATCCAGTGCTGCAAAACAGATCATCAGAGGTCATGAACTCTGGCACTCAGAAAGATCTTTGACCATGGGAATATTAGTATTAAAACAAAAACAAACAAAAGATTCACATCAAACAGAAATATATTCTTTTAGTGAGATTCCATTTTTTAGGCTACTGGTTGAATGGATTTTGGTCCAATCTGGTATCATTCTGGTAACAACACACTGGCTATTTACTACAGATTAAAGTTTACGTTTGAGTTTTAAGTATGATCTTTATTTGTGTTTTTGTAATTGAAGGATCTCTTTCAGAAGCCAACCCAAAACCAAGCAGAGAGTGAGTTAGATCCAATGTCTGCTCAGATATAATGGTGTATTCATGTTTTTTTTTTAGTTCATTTTTACCAACTTTCAAATAAAAAAGCTATAATTTCTTTCTTTTGTTAGTTAAAGAATGCAACAGTTTGCTATCACCTATTTTTTTTAAATGCTACAGTAAACTGACAAATCTGTTTTGATGCACATCAAGGTTAAAACTACATTGTAATAAGCATAACTTTTGTATCTGAATAAATATTGACTTGTTCATATGTCTGATGGGCAGAAACGTTCAGTGATCAGGCTATAATAACAGATGGTGCTGTAACAGAGTGAGGGGGGGTGGGGTGCTGCTGGAGAGAGTTGATATGTGAGCTATTTCAGGAATGCCTGAGAGGAAACGTATTGATCGGGACACTTAGACTTGATAAGGACGTCAGGTTTAAGAGGAGCAAGGCAATCATTAAGTACACCACTGGCCGTTGTTGTTCAAAAAATATATTTGCTTTGGCTCCCCCCTGCAACCCCCACCCCCATCCCCCAAACTCCCTAACCACCACCACCCCGCCGAACCTTTTCTTCTTTTCCTTTTCTCACTTTATTTGGCTCTTTCTAGCCAGAGGTGAAAAGAAAATCTCATCTCCATCAGGCTAAATTGTGGTGGGCAGCATTATCAGTTCAAAAGACCTGAGGATTTGACAGCTCCCACTCCATGGTGATTAATTACTTCTCAAGAGTGGTGGGTTCTCCTTTCCCCTCTTTTTTTCCCTGTGTGCTGTTATAGTGGTGGTGGTGGTGGTGGTGGCTGGAGGCAACACATGATAAGTCCTGCCCTTATTACTGGTCGCTCTGGGAAAACGGCCCAGGCAGCAATGGGCTAACAGGGTCCAATCACATTCCTGCTGCATGGGGCAAGGGAAGCTGGGGTGATATTTTGTTTACTCTTTAGTGCCTATTTGAAAGGTTCAACTCTGAGTGTGACATTGGGTGAAATATTGACTTCTGTTCTTCAATTTCGCTGCCTGTCCATTCTCCCTCTACTGCCTCTCCCCTGGATTATAAAGGGTTTTGATCAGATGTTTAATCATTACACCAGTAACAACTACAGACTTGAGAGCTCTCTATTATCATGAGCCAAGGGGAAGAAGGACACTCTTCATCACATACCTGATGGACAGAATTAATCACTTATGGACATCATACAGGAGAAACCATCTATTATAACCAGTGTAATCACACAAGGGACATGGCTTCAATCAACTAAGAGAGACTTCAATATAGTTAAGTACTTAGCTGTGTACATATTTGTATTACAAGCCTGTGGCAGCATTTTCCACTGTTATTTGCATTCCGGGGTTCTCAAGGTTCTGCACACAGCCGGTCCTTGAGGTTCATGTCTCCCTGTAGGCTCCACTGTTTTGCTTGTGTGTATGACTGGCACTTTCCCCGAGGCTGTGCCTGTTCGTGTGTGTTATCGGTGCATGCGTTTTTTTTGTGTATGTGTCTCTGCTTCTGTTTCTCTGGGTGTACATGTAGGCACACGTGTGTGTGTGTGTGTGTGTGTGTGTGTGTGTGTGTGTGTGTGTGTGTGTGTGTGTGTGTGTGTGTGTGTGTGTGTGTGTGTGTGTGTGTGTGTGTATGCCTAAATAACCCTACATTGGAAAGCTTCAATATTGGACCTGTCACTTCTATAAGTCTCCCTGAAGGCACCGAGGTGGAGATGAGAGACAGAAAGACACGTGGTAGGGCACCATGCACACTTGCCTGTCGAGCGCCTGTCCCCAGCACTGGGCACCTGGGCCATTGTGGTGTCTTCCAGATGGACACATCTGTCCATTTCCCTGGGAATAAGCTGCCTCTGATGGAGTTTTTGTTTATGTCTGTGATAACAGGCTGCCCGAATTTCATGACGTATGGTGTGACAGGACACCTCTGGACCCACGATCTCCCAGATAATGTGGTATTGTATCAGGAGCGGATGTTCTCCTTTATACTAATTTGAATCACAATAGGTTTGATTTCTGCTTTAGAAGAAGAGTGTGTTTATACTCTACAGTTTAATCTATTGTTTCTATGTTTTTTATATACTTTTTTTCTTATTTTGTGTGTCATGTATATTGGACATCCATTTTCTCCAATGGGAGCTAAGAGGATGAGTTTTGTCATTATAGACAAGCAAGCAAGGTGAACCTTTCCTAGACTAGGGACCTTTTTCTGGTACACAGAATTGAAACAACCCCTCAATGCACCCCCATATAATCCCTGGCATTTTGTTTTGATGCACCACAGCATGAAAATGAGAGAATATAGCAATGTTATGGCATTTGAAGTCAATATGTATTATAAAATCAATCTAGATGAAGATCTGCCCATCCCTCTAATTAGATGGGGTGGCTGGAGATTGATTTTTAATTGCAAAAGTAATTACATGGAGCAGATAGCCAGTGACATTTGATTATCTAGGTGATTGATTAAAAGGCCTGGCTGCTGGGGCAGACTGTCAACCAGCTGAATCCAGACAAAAGAGAAAATTAAAAAAGTTGTCCCGTTTGTAATCACGAATTTCAAGGGTGAAATTACAAAGCCAAACATCCCCTTAGAGAAGCCCAGCATCCTTCCACTTTGTGCCTGTCTGCCCTACTATCTCACCCCTGCCGTCACAACACCCACAAGGCAAGACCTCTGTGACACGCTAAAAAGGGGAAAACAATGATGTGAAAAATGAATTGAGGAATTGTTCTGTTACAGACAGCCTGGTGCGTAAATGACGGCTGCATATATCTGCTTAGCAGCCTTATCACATCATCATAGGCAGCAAAAAAATAAAAAATAAAAATGAGGGAGCGAGACTGGAAGGACAGAAAGAAGGACAGAGAAATACAGTGAAAGAAAGCTCTTGTCTTTTAGACTGCTCCTTGACTCATCTTCATCTCTTGTCATCTTATTGCAATAGGTGCCTGCACACTGCCTGTTGACTGGTGAGGGAGTGGGACCAAATAAACAGCTGTGCAACATCTTGTTTTTTTGTTTTTTTGTTTTTTTCCTTTCTGTGCTTTAGAAAGATGGAAGAAATCATTTTTATGTCCTTTTTATTCTCCTCCACTGTCACTCTTTTGGAGTCCTTCTTTTAGGAAATGAACAATGACAAGGAAAACTGGAGTGTGTGTGTGTGTGTGTGTGTGTGTGTGTGTGTGTGTGTGTGTGTGTGTGTGTGTGTGTGTGTTGGGGGGGGGGGGGGGGGGGGGGGCAGCTGAACTGTTTATGAGACTGACAAAACTGTTTAAAGGGCTGTGGTAGACAGGATTAAGTGACAACAGCTGGAAATGAAATAAAATTTTCAGTTCTGCCTTCTAAAATTAGGTTAGAATATATATCATCTGGTAGGTAAATTAGTGTACTTTACGGTCTTGTGAATTCATATGTATGTATTAAAAATCTGCCACCATCAGTTTTAGGCTAAGCAACAAAGAAAAACAAAGATCTTCTATATCTAGTCGCACCCACTGGCTAATATCATCCTACTTAGGCTGATAAGTCCTCACTGACATGCACACACACACCCACACATCCACAGAGCAACAAGTTCTCTGTTCGCAGTCTTCATAACCAGGACATCGATTTATTCCTCACTATGGATATGGCTATAAATTATGCCTGGTTAAGGTATCATTTAGCCTGGGCTGTTAAGTCATTTCTGTCATTTTAGTGGAGAGTTCACTCTTTGCGTTTTCCATGAAGGCAACATTTATGCCTGTAATTTACAGCCCCTTGCCTGGAGGATACTTCTTGGCTTTATGAAGTGGTATTAGGGGGCCTATTTAGTTGTCATGGCAGAGCACTGCCCAGTGTGGCGCAGGCAACAGAAGTCAGCCCCTGAAAAAGGAGAGATGAAGGAGCAAAGGCAGCGATTTCAAATAAGTATCGCTGTCCTTTTAACTTAAAGAGCTCTGTAGCTTGGCAGGAGCAGCTGAGCAGAGCCTTTGAAGGGAGGGAAAGAGAGCAAAGGGAGGGGAAATGAAACAGACCCGGACCATCCCCACACATTATTCCCCCTTAGGATGTACAGAGTCTATATTGGCTGAAGCAGCACAGCCCCTGGGGTCACAGCTCCTTCTCTGGCTCTGAGAGACAGCATTAAGAGGGACTTTCCTCTGTCTGCCTCAGAAACAGGCCAGTGAGCGTCTGTGGGTAAACCATCACACATGTGCCTCCCAGCACAGGGCCTATTCTCTGTGGGTGAACACAAAGCAGCGGCACTTATTAAATTTCCATGAAGTTTACCAAATTTGCGGGATCAGTGGGGTGAGGCTGTTAGGGGGTCCATGCCACTGCCTGCAGCTTCTCTCTGCCACCGAAACCCAGTGTGGTTGTGGGCCACTCTCCTCCCACCCCATCTCTACCTCCCCGCTGTGTCACTCTTTCCCAGCTCAAGACTAGAAGGAAATTTCTACTGACTGGGTCTGATGCAGTACAAAACCTACTGCCCACATCCTACAGGGACACCAGAGGGCCTGGCTTGTGATTTGCTGTGTATGAGTAAAATTTATTCGCACCAAAGGCAAATTCAAGCACTTTCACACATGTCCAGAGTTGGAATTTGGTCAGACTAAATTGTTATGCTTGTGTATATAGTGAACATAATCTAAAAAGATTATAGCTTGGAGAATGTACTAACTTTATTTAGTGAGAAATGGGAACAAAATGATATCCAAAGCAAGAAATTTAGGTTTATCCTAAGCATGTCAGGGGCAGTAAATGCTCACAGCAGGCTGTTCAGGACTTTTCCAAATGTGTAATCAGTTACTGCAATGCTGGGTTAAGAGAACATGCACAGACTTTATTTAGATTACTATGAAATGGGTATATTAAATGAATAATTTAATATAAAAATAAAATTTAATATGACTTAGAATGTATTTTATGCAAATCATCCCATCATTATCAAACCATTATTCTTTAGTTTGTTAGTTCTTATGATTCTTTAAGGTCTCACAGTAAATTTATTGGAATTGTAAAACTGATGTTTTTTATGCTGTGGTTGTATCTGTTACATGTGTTGATGTGACACTGGTTGTTATGCTATTCCTTTCTATTAAATTGTTAAACATCATTTTTTTTCTTTCATTTTTGTGGAAAGAGAAGCAAAAATGCCAGATCTTTCCGGTCCTAATCAAAATCCATCCATCCATCATTTATCTGGTTATCCAGGCCAGGGTTGCAGGGGCAGCAGTCAAAACATAGATGCCCAGATCTCCCTCTCTCTGACCACTTCCTCCAACTCATCCTGGGAACATCAAGAAGTTCCCAAGCCAGCCAAAACACATGATCTGTCCAGCCTGTCCTGGGTCTGCCCCAGGGCATCCTCCTGCTCGGACATGCCCAAACAGCTCCCCTATGAGGCATCCTAGTCAGATTTCTGAACCATCTCAACTGGCTCCTTTCAATTTGGAGGAGTAGCCATTCTACTCTGAGCCCCTCCTGAGTGACTGAGCTCCTCACTTTATCTCTACTGGAAAGCCCTTCAGAGGAAGCGCATTTATGCCACTCATGATATCATTCATCTTATTCATGAGCTCATGTTCTTAGAACTCAATTCTGCTCATACCTTTTATGGACAGAATTTTTAGGTGCAACCAAGTGGTGAAAGGTCTCTGCTTTGTGGCCTCAGGATCATATCTCTGCTCTTAGCAGATGATGTGGTTATTTTGGCCACTTTAGAAGGTGACCTTCAATTGCACCAGGGCGGTTTTGCAGCTTCGTGTGGCTGGGATCAGATCATGGGCCTCAGCTGAAAAGGGTGGAGTGCTCACACCATGTCAGGGATGAGTTCCAGCCCCAAGTGAAGTAGTTCAAATATCTCTGGGTTTTGTTCACTGGTGAGAGGAGAGTGGACTGGAAGACTGACAGATGGATTGGTGAGGTGTCTGCAGTGATGTCGATGCTGTACCAGTTTGTTGCGGTGAAGAGAGGGCTGAGTGTAAAAACAAAGCTGTCAGTTTACCAGTTGATCTATATTCCTACCCTCACCTGTGGCCATGAGCTCAAAATCAAACTATAGCAACTAATCAAACTGAAAATCTGGAAATTCAAGAGTCTGTCAGACATTTATGTCTAGTAGAAGAGAAAATGAAAAGTACATAAAAGTGGAATTTTTTGCCATTCCATTAGTGGAATTCATGAGATTTTCTTAAAAAAAAAAACAGTCTTCATAAGGGAATATTAAATGTAATGACCTAAAATCATATCCATTTGAATTAATTGCACAAATCTGCAGTTTCAAATCTGTAGGTTTTTTTTTTTTTTTGCTGTGTAGTATTTTTGCTGTGAAATTTTGTTTTGAAATTAAACATATATTGAAAATGTGGCATGAATATAAAGTTGTTTGAATGTTTTGTAAATTAACTGATTAAGTCACATGTCATAATGACGTAGGTTATAGGTGCCAACTGTCAGTGCGGATGACAACATAGAGAAAGTATAAACAGACTATGGCAGAAAGGTAACCTCAAGCATAAACTGTCAACAGCTGTCCCAGTGATAAAGTCCTGCTTCCTGTGGATGTCCTGGATGCTGATAGCCCAAGTTCACAGGAGGACTTCAGACAAATGCAAGTGGTGGAGCAGCAGTGCTAGCACAGACTGAATGCGTTTGGTTGCGTTTTCTGACATTTCCCCTGGAGGTAAAAGGTGTTTGATTATAAATTAAATAATTTTTTTCATGCATACTAGTATAGTTAAGACCCTAAGCAAAACACAGAAAAGCCTTTAGCTTTCACTGGTCATTTAATCAGAACTATCTATGTGTTTTGATTTACTGACTTTTCAATGACTTTTCTCCAAACTGAATCCTTAATCTTTGTGCAATGTTCTGTACAATTTGTATACCATAACAGGATAGTCAGTCTAGGGAAATTCAAGATGTCTGAATAATAAATATAAGCAAAAGTAATACACGGCATACAAACGGTGTGTTTTGGAAGGACACATGCTGTGCTATTTAATTATATTTGTATATGTTTGTAACTGGTAGCTGTTTTAACACATACAGTCATGTGAACAAGTTTTCATAAGACTCTATGTAAACCGGTGAGAAACTAAGTACACCATTACTGTTTCCATAGAAATTAAGAGGTTAAACAGCAGCCATGTGCCACAAATTAAATGCAAATGCTTCAAAGAAAAGAATCAAGGTGTTCCAATGGCCCAATCAAAATGTAGGGAGGTGGTGGGTTAAAAACCAGGTAATGTCTGTTGTGTTGGACAGTTGTGTCACCACTCGATCTCTGCTGGGAAATGTCTAAATCATTCAGAGCTACAGCACTTGTGTGAAAGTTGCTTGTGTTTTGTTTTTGTTTTGATTTTTTTGCCCTTCTTTTTGGGAGGGTGGGTATTTTTTATTTTTGTTTTTCTTTTTTAAAATACATATTTGTTTAATATAAATACAAATGAATGTCAAGCCAGACATGCTTCTGGCCATATAAAACCGTAAAAAATATTTTGTCTAGTTTTGAAATGAAGAAAAACAGTTTATATTACTCATGCTGCATACAAACCAGGTTTACCAAATGAAACTGCATAAAGTGGGGATGTGGTCAATGTAGAGTCAGCTGTAGACAGTTAGTTACAACAAGCAGGAGCCATATACAAATGCTTTGCTTGTGTGTGCATAAATGACAGTTTATGCTGATGTTGTTGTGTCTTTTATGTCCTAGTCTAAACCAAGACCAAATTCCTAGGCTCTGTTGCCATTTGCAGTCCAGCTTCTATGTGATTCACGATACCATTTTGACTCTACAATGAAAAGATATACACAAACAGCATTCTGTGATTGTAGGTCAGGATAAAAAAGACCATAACATTTTCCACTAGTAGAGCAGTGCTGAGCTGTGGACATCATAGTTTAAACATCTGTGTTTATTTAACCAACTCTTTCACTATTATTGCTCAAGAATTTTAGTCACAGCTGTTCACTTTGTGCTTTTGTACCAAAATAACCAAAACACAAATTTTCTCATCATGAAACAGGAACATTTTCTGGTTACCCTGGGTCCCTGTACAATTTTTTGAAAACAGGACAGATGTAGTCATTTGTGACCTTAAAGAGTGCCTTTGCTTGGCCTGTTAGATCTTGATGGAGATGAGGCCTACAAGAGTGTCCCATTAGCTTTATCTTTTCTCTGCCCTCCCTCACTGGGTGATGTTGGCTGTACTCCAAATTGACTGGTTTTGATCTCAGTGATAAAGTCTGGCCCAGTGATGGGCCTAATGACATCTGCACTGTCCGTCTGTGCTCCCAGACAAATATAACCCAGGAAGGTTAGTGCCGGCTCTTCTCCCCCTTATCAATCAATTACATTTGGCTTTGCCAGATTAATTGTATGCTTTGTTTGCTGTAGCTAGGAACCAGGTAGATTATAGATGGGGTTTGGGCAGGATGCTCGTATGATTGTTAGTAGGTTGTTCACGTGTGCATGCCTTGGCCTCTTTTACCCTTGTTCATTCATAGCAGTGCCACATGGGATGGGGAGGGGAATCAACTTATTGTATTTTAACAAACCAAAGATAAATATATTTGCCAATGGCAGCTAGTTAGTGTCCAACAAATCATGAACCTGCATGAATGCAGTATTATCATTTATGTCATATACTAGTGAATGCACCCCAGCACCTTCTTTGCTTATGAAAGGCTGGATTAATTATGTAATGTTCAGCTCACTGTGGCTAATAGCTGATAATGATGTGTGAGAGGTGTGTCAGGCTGGAGAGCATACTGGACTGCCAAGTGCTGTTGGACCCAGGTCAGGCTGTGCATCTTACTAATGAGATGTCACATGGAGAAGATGGAGTGACCAGAGTGACCAAGCATCACTGCGAACTTCCCCTCCCCCAGCTTTGGATTGTACAAACAGCCCCAAATTCAGAGAGGAGCTTGCGTAGCTGGCCAACTGACGACATCACTCTAAGGGTTCATTTTTCAGATGGGTATTTGGCTGTACAGAGACAACTAGGTCCGGTTTGGCTCAGCATTTACATTTACAGTCCAGAGGAGCTAACAATGGGCCTGTGGTCCCTTTTAGTCCAGTGACTGCAGTCAGTGATCCAGTGTCCCATCTAGTCTTTAGCTCCACTGTGAGGAGATGAGTTGAGGTTAAATCAACACTTGTCTCCTCCTTCTGAACATCTAAATCAGCAGTGGAGAGAAGTAAGATATTGCTCCTCCCTTTATCCACCCCCTCAGGCTAGCCTCACTTCTCTTAAGTTCTCTGCTGCACTGCCAGTGGGTCAGGTTGATCCCCCCACCCCCATCCCCGGTCATTGAAACTCATTCGGGGGGCATTAAAGTGTAAACCAGATGAAAAAACAAAGGGCTTAGGCAAATCAGATGGCTCAAACAACAACAACAAACGCACACTCTGTAATCTGCTTAGGGAAATTAATGAGGGGGAGCCCCTTGGCCAAGGTGGATAATGATCCTGGACCATGGGGATGAGAGGCTGCAGTGGATCAGGCAGAAGGTGAGAACAGGAAGGGGGGATTAGAGACGGACTCCCACCAGAATCAAACAGGACTCTGCCAAAGGGATCCCACCCCTCCTATGCCCAACTTCAAAAACTCCAGCCTAAGCTGGAAGTAGGTGTCTGTAATCCCCTCTGTGGCTGTAGATCTATGCGGCCGACTCAGGCCCAGCTTTCATCCTGCTGCTTGTTCGGCATGCTCTCCCTCCCTGTCCTGGGAACGTAAACTTTTGCACTGTGGCCCCCGTACAGATCGCAGGGATCTGCTGGCTCATTACCTCTTCATTAGTGTGCTGCATCTTTAGCCACCGAGAGGATCAAGGCCATGGATAGAGTCTAAATGCACAGACTGCTTGTGGGGGCCAGAGACCTGGACACAGCAGCCAGATGGACAAATGCATGCTGCTGAAAACACGAGTTAGCAGCCTATGCATCTTCACACTGTTGAAAGCTTCCATGTAACCTGTCAATAAAAATTTGTGCAGCACACATTTTAAAGAACCCAATTGTCCTTAGCAGTGTCAAGCAGCACTGTGCCTCAATAGATCCCATAAAAAAATATCCCCTGATTGTCATTATACCTGTTTATTTATCCTGCATGGTTGTCTGATCTGATCATCTCAAATATGCGGAAGGATTTTCTTAAATGTATATACACACCTATTTATTAGCTTCTTAGAAATAGTGTCAGAACTGTCACTTACATCTACTGAATATGTTTGAGATACCTTTGAAATGTGATTCCAGATTGGATTTATCTGCCTTTGCTTTTCTTTCTTGCAATTCATAGAACGCAGAATGATTTAAAGGGAGGTGTGGAATTGAGAAAATAAGCAGGCTTTGTAGTGCTTAATGGGGCCCAAAGCTCAGTGTTAAAGCCCTCCCCTGCATCCAAAGCAGCCACAGGCAGGAGCCAAGCTCCATGAAGCCAAGTCTCATCAACCAGTCTGCCATCCTCTGGTGTGAAGGTGGCAATACACACACACACACACACACACACACACACACACACACACACACACTACCAGGAACTTGGATTCAAAATTATTTTGAACTTGGCACTTTTCTAAATTTATCAGCAAGAAAGTATGAAATACCTTATTTATATATATATACTGTCAGCATTTAAATTATGCAATGCCTTATCTGACAGTCATTTCCAAAGCCATGCGTGCAATGTAGCCCCATGGAGTTATGGTCAAGTGTAAAAGCTTGACCTCTCTGTAGGACAACAGAGTGACTTTCATTAGAACACCCAATGGCTGCTTCCCGCTGTGCTCATGCATAGTGTAAACACCATGCTTACAAAATCCAGTAAGAATCACGAAGCAATCATATTAACAATCACACGTTTTCACAAATCATAAATTTCATATAGGCATAACATTTTATATTTCTTAATGCAGTATTTGGAATAGAGGCAGGCAACTCATGCAAAACAACAGACTCTACAGAAGTTACACAGTGAAGAATGAAAGATTCACCTTTTTAGCCTGAATAAGTGATGGGGGTCACCATGGAAATGTAACCACACTGAAGGCTTTTTGATTAAATAAATGTCTGCACTACACACACACACACACACACACACACACACACACACACACACACACACACACACACACACACACACACACACACACACACACATTATAATCCTGATCTTGGTACTTTTGTATACTTGAGTTGGAGAAATTCAAACTATTAATGCATTTTGCACATTGTATTAATGCATAATGCATATTGTAATTACATGGTAATTACAACTTGAAAGTGCACACAGACTCACACCTCTTTTAACCCAAAAGGTTGGTGTATTTCACACTACTTCTGAAAACCAATTAAGGTTCAAAGTTGATTCTTTATTAAGAATAAAAATTAAATAGCATCTAAAAATGCTCAGCTATCTCACAACTTCCTGTGCTAACATAACTTGTACTTTACTGATTGTTTTAGGATATAGTTTCAGAGGACTGGAGCATAAAAATGAGTGCATAATAAAGCGGAGTTTAAAAATGTAAAAGTACAGAAAACGAAAAGAAAACAGCCACAAATATTTTTTGATTGAAAGAAGAGATTTAGTTTTAAAAAAAATATTTCTAAATGAAAACAGGTCTTAGTCACTGTAACTGTTCCTAAACTCCATACCAACCTTGAAACCTTTCCATCAGAATTTAACTATGCTTTGAGAATTGCAGAACAATAATTATACTTCAACTAAGGCTCATTTGAACTGTCGGGTGACCCACTGAGCTTTAGCCATGTATATCAGATACCAGTTATATACAGTTTGTGCCAAATAGCTTTGTGTCCAAAAACTAAAGCTGGATTTCAGCTTTATTTTTCCAATTTGATTTACATTTTGATTCTGGTTAATAGTAATGTATAAAATTCTCATAAATCTAAATTTATTCTACATTTAATGTAACCCTTACATACGATTTAGGTCAAATTTGACCTTTTTTGATAATTGACAGCAGTAAAAATACTCTAAATGTCATTCTTTTAGCTTGAAATGTCACATTTCCTAAAGTGACTGAAAATACTCAAAATGAAAATTTGACGCTTTTGTACAGGTGCTGTAAATCTTTGTATATTCAGGCTGTTCCATGTCAGATTTGGCCCGTATCTACTAAAAAAAAGATTGGATCCACCAGTGTGGGCCAAATCAAGGAAAATGGTAGTTTTGTGGAATCTTGAATCTATGAAACTGTACATGCCAAATCTGTGTGTATTTTTTATGGGACAGTGGTGACAGAGTTCAAGGGGGACCTTGATACTGTCATGAGAACTGTCTGTGTTCCCACCATATTTGCCCAGGTTCTCGCAGAGACAGGCACCTGCTGATCTTTGAAGGATCATGGAGGAATCTCGAAATAGTAAAATAGTAAAACAGCATAGGAGTGATCATATATGATGCACATGAGCAAAAGAAGTCAGATGTCAGAAGGTACCTTGAGAAACGGTGTCTTGATACAGACATGAAATCTGAAATAGGGTGTCATGGTGTCAGTGAGAGGGGCCTTTCTGTGTGACGTTTGCATCTTCACCCTGGCCCTGCGTGGATTGCCTCCAGTTACTCCGGCTTCCTTCCTCACTCCAGAAAAAGGTTAGGTTAATTGGTGATTCTAAATTGGCTGTGGATGTGACGTAGATAAAGTGCTTGGAGTGTACAGAATAAAGTGTGTGAATTGTAGTTATGAACATGATAATAGATGATTTTCTCCAAAAATGAGTGTTCTAAATTCCAAATAATGAATTCTCCCTGCTCTCTGAAATGTTTATTAAAGATTAATCATCCATTTATTAATGTAAGATAGGCTATTTATACATTCTAAATAAACATTCTAAATAAATTATAAAATCATTTTCTAGCCATCCTTCAAATAGTGCTTGACCTACAGTGCTAAATTAAATCTAAAGCATAAAGCACCAGTTAGCTCTATACCCTACACCATTAAAAAATGCTGTACACAGTAGTCTGCACTCTAGCCTGATTTACACCTCTATAGAAATGTAACCATAAGCAGACCTCGGATGAGACCTCTGTGGAAAAAAATGTAGCAAGTTGTAATTGTATCTACCTTGCTTGTCATGCTAATAAAATAGCAAATATTCTACCCGTGGAAACATGTGCCTTTTTTTCTTATTTTTAAAGCTACAACAATATGGGAGTCAGTTGTTTTTCTGCCTTTCCTGCATTTCAGGAATTGAAATGTTGTTCAAGATTTATCAGCTTCAAGTCCAGTGTGAACAGCTCAGTTTCATTCGTGATGGCAGAGCAATGCAAACACACCAGCGCTGGTATTAGTGCAAACAATGATGTTACCCACTACAACAGGGATTCAACACAGTGCTATAAATTATGCGGAAGTACTGATTAAATCTCTCTGAGTACAACACAGCCACAAACTGAAAATTACACCCCCAATTTGGTATTTCTGTTGAGAGGAACACCTGATTTCTACCAGTCAGTGAACCTACTGCCTATTGTCTGATGAGCTAGCCTCTGGGGTAATGGCAATTGTTCCAGGGCCTCTGGAGGCTTCTGGAGTAACTGACAGCTATCTTGGCAGAAACTTTTGTTTGCATTTACTCATCAGTGGTTACAGGCATGCTGTGAATATAGGCCTGTATGAATGTGTGAAAAATAAATACTCAAATTGTTCTCAGCCATAGTCAATGGTTTCAACATTGCACTTCAGCCAGTATAATGCAGAATTATCTTTAGCAATTAAAATTCTGCAGACAGCTTGCTAGCCAGTGTTAGTTACCTAGTGGGTACAGACTGAATATCTCAGCAGAAATGTTATGTATTCATCAGTGTTCAGGCCAGAGCATAGGCTTTACTTATTGTGTGTAGTAATTAATTTCACAGTTTATTACACTGTTGTGACTTAGGGCAAAGCAGCTCACCTGACATCCTAGGCTCAGAGTTTAATCTGTCTAATCTGACTGATGTAGATCAACTCAAAAAAATACAAATATTAAAATTTTGCATTTAAATATTTGTATTTTGGCAAGCAATTGCATTCTGTTTATTCCCCAACATGAAAAACAAGGTTTAAATCATAGCATTCCACTTTTGAAGACATTTTGCATATCATGTTTATTCTTCCACGTGCCTTCTGCTGCCTGAATTATTTGGTTATATGGTTAAAAAAAAATAATCATAAAAAGCCATAGTTCCCCTATTCACTTCATTTCCAGTGATGTAAGGCTTGTTGTTCTATCAGACAACAAGCACTGCAAAGTTATGCATCATAGAAAGACAGAAGGGGTGGGTGACATTTTTTCTATATTAGCTTGAAATAACCCAAACCTTTTTTTCTTTTTTTGGGCCCACTGTTTGCCCCTAATGCAGAGCTTCATGAAGACATATGGGCCTAAAGAGAACTTGATGGGGCTGCCACCGCCTTGCTTGTCATCCAGAATTTTGCCTGCCTTAATCCCTGCTTTAATTTACTCCACTCTACACAGCAAGAAGTGACTAACACTGTCCTCAGGGGGCCTTTCCCTTATACCACGGGTGACAAGGAATATGCAAAGGCACAATTTCTCACCAGGAACGGTGACAGAGAGCAGTTACGCTGGGGAGCACACCTCCCGTTTCTGAGCATCTTTTAATGTCACTCATAAGAGCACTCTGCAGTTGCAAACTATTCTTCAGAGAGCCCTTTATTACCATGTTGATCCAAGGGGTCATTAGGTGAAGATTGTTTGGTGCAGAGGATGCAGCTATTGATTTGCTGAGAGACAGACTTTGCTGGAAAGTTTGTGACAGTGCAGAAAGACCATAGAGACTACTTCTTCAGACACAATCTAAACTGTTTTCAGCCTCTTTATCCCTTTCTACTGCCTTATTTTTCCCACTCGTCTAATTTTCCACTGGAATGCTGGGTGAGAGAGGGGCCGTTGACGGGCACAAGTAATTGCTATCAGTCTGTCATTAGGTTCTCTATCTTGCTCCCTCCCCTTTTTTTTTCTCTGTCCCTACATAGGCCTGTGCTCAGCATTGCTTACAAATAAGACACTTAGGAGACGAGTGGAATTTGCTCCCCAAAAGCTGTGATGTATTGGATTTTTTACGGTCAGAGCAGCTCCTCCAACTGCCTTTTCATTCTCTGTTGTCCTGAGAACCATTTTCTCTGTCTGCAATATTCACCCTCTCTCCCACTCTGTCCTCTCCTCTCCGCCTTTCAGGGTATCATTTGCAATTTAATGCTTACCTGGGGTGAGCCTTGACAATAGCTTCCACCATGAAATGGTCCAGGCCCTGCCTGCATGCCTAATGAGGTTGATGTTGAGCTATTTAGGTCATTGTCCCTTTACAATATCTACTTAATGCAACTCCATGGGAGTGGATTGTTGGAACGGTTAAAGATTCTATTAAGTCTTTACAAAAGCTATTCCATTCTGCTGTCCACCACATACTACCGGGGCACTGCTCTACTTCACTTTTGCTTTGTGAGAGGATGTTGCAACAAAGCAAAGCAAGGTGGTGCAATGTTAGTCTGGAGGGTCACTCGACTAATATCGCTTAAATATTTGGAAGTGTTTTTGTAGGTGAAAAGGCAAACATCCAGTTAGTCAGCAGCCTATTTAGTAACATATGAAATCTGGACTGAGCTGGCAAATTCATATTAATCATCGCACAAAATGATCTGCCAAAACAGACGGCCAACACCAACTATTAATCAGAGCAGAACCCGTGACAGCCTTTGGAATCAGAAGGGAAGGAGTCAGAGGGGGGGCCTCTTTGAGAGAGTACTTGATATGAAAACTGTGTTGTTGTGCTTTGTACCAGCCTGTGGGAGTTTTTAAACAAGCCCATATGGTGGTAGCCACCAGCTTTGGAGAAGGTGGGTGGGTTGGGGGGTTAGCCAGGGCCAGGATTTCACACAGTCAGTATTGAGTGGGATTGAGGAGGCGAGCTCTTAAGCTGTCTTTTCAGGCACAGCAAAAGCCCTCCATCTGGCCTCCTCTAAAACTCAGGGCGAGTTTACTCAGCTCCCTGTTGGCTGATTGGGCCTCCTGAAGCAGAAGTAACAGCATCAATAGTGTAAACCCTTGCCACTTGAGAGTATTACATTTCTTTTCATGCTTGACTTAATCAAAAGTGGGGAAGTGAAATTTACACCTTTTTGATGTTCTTTTTTCCCCGCTCACTAAGAAGGGCGATCTTAACCCATTTGATCTTCACAAGCGCCCACTAAATGGCCAAATATGCCAAGCAGACGGAAGCAGACGGTTGGCAGTTGCCAGTTTGCACAGGGTCACTGTTGGAGCACTCCATGTGGTGGGGCAGGCAACCTCACAGAAGGCTCCAGTCTTAACAGAGTCCAGCCAAGCTTCTGTCTGGAGGCCCACTGTCTCTGTCCGCGCTCAGCCAAAAATCAATCCACCCTCATGCTGATTCTCCCTGCTCTGCCTGAGCCAGTGTGAGACTTGTGTTGACTGTGCAGCATCAAATGAACACTGTAACTGGGGCTGTACAACAAAACGGATAGACAAAAAGCACTAGCCAAGTGTCAATGGTATGATGTTTATATTTGATGGCAATAGGAAGGCTTTGCAGAGTCACAGTCTAGCTTGCAACATGTGCATCATGTACACACTGACAGACTGAGCTTTCTAAAATTTGCTTCTTAGCACAGATATAGTTTAGAAAGCAATGGGCTGACGAGCCTTTTCTGCTGAATAAATGTTTTGACTATAGCGACTTCTCTAATCCAAGCAGTTGACTGGTGCTGGAGGAGAGGGAGCCAACCTGGGAATGTGTGAAGATTCTCCTCAACAGGAATCTGGAGGGAGAGCAGTTGCCGGAGAGCTGCTAGCCAGTGACAGTTGCTCCAGGAGCCTGGCTTAATGAGTGCATGATGTCTGGAGTCTTTAGCTCATGTTAAGCCCAGGCTATGGCCAGGATCTGACTGATGGAGCTCTAGGCCTCAGTACTGTAGAGTTTTGTTTGCACCTCTTAATGAAGCTGGGGGCAAGCGACACTGCCTGGCCCTCAGCCTGCCCTTCCTCTCTCCCCAGGACCAGCACTGTGCCAGCCAAGACTGCAGCGTAGACCCACTCCATTAGTTCCTGTTTATTTCCCAGGCTTCCAAGCCCTACTCCCTTAGTCACTGTGTACAGCAGTTTCCCCTCCCCTTTCTCAAACTGTTGTTGGTTATTCTTTTTAGTCCAATTTTCTCACTCACTCTTATAGGCAAGACAGGGGAAAAACTGAGATAATTGAATGCTTGTGCCCTGTGGAAAACACTGTTTTTCCCCTCTTTGCATTTAATATAAATTACCATTACAGTGCCTAGACTGCAAAAAGTGTGTGTGCGTGTGTGTGTGTGTGTGTGTGTGTGTGTGTGTGTGTGTGTGTGTGTGTGTGTGTGTGTGTGTGTGTGTCTTTGTCTGTGTGTAGAATGAGTTTACTTGGTGTCAGCATGAAAAGAAGGGGCCCCCATCCAAGCAGCCAAAATCCTGCCGAGGAACTTGTCTGGGATCGTGATGTTCCGACAGCTCCACTGCGACAAGATACATAGTTTCCATTCAGCAACAAGCTTCTTATTGGTTACTATAGTTTCACTAATGCCCAATTGAAGGAGATGCCTAATCTCGACAGAATGGGTTAAAAGGTGCCGATGTCCAGAGCCACAAAACCACATGTTGAGAGTCAAGGGACCAAGGCCCCACAAAGCACAGCTCCTCCAGCTTTGATGTGGCCCTATCAGGGCCAGGAGATTGAAGAAAATAGGGGAAGAATACACAGCAACCCCCGCAGCATACAAACCCCTCGAAGGACTCGCTGACAATGGCAAGTCCTGAGGAGTGGGTCGGGGACTTGCTAAAGGTGGAGCATCTCATTTTTATGATCATTGTCACCACATTCACCATTTTTTTTATTTGTATAACCATCGCCTCTATCACAATGATGGTAATTTCCTCAAAATTTGCTTATTTATCGCAAAAAAAACCCATTATTGCATCATTTGATGTAAAAAAAAAAAAAAAAAAAAACTGTCTGTACACTTTGCTTTATTGCTGTTTAGAATAGGAAACAACAGATGGGGCAGTGAAAAGAGGGCATATAATCAGGGAGATACACAGAGGATGAGCAGAACTGAGGAACCGCTAATGTGTATGGTGAAATGTGGTTTAAGGCTCTCACAGCTCAAGTACTTTTCTGGAGTAGCCTGTGGAGGACAACGTGTATGCATTGGGGGTTGCTCTCTCTTTCAATAGACTGTTGCTCAATGGCTCTGAGGAGTAATTGAAAAGCTAATATTGTTCAGCATATCCCAGGGATTATGTCTTATTGTAGTAACAAGTATGCAATACTGCAATGTTTATTTTTGGTCAGGCTTTGTTGCAGCCACTAATTGGTGCTGAGTGTAAAAATGTGGGGTGCGCATTACCGTGGCTGAGTCATGACAGCAAAAACAGTCCCGAACTAATCGCTTGCACTGTGTTATCTTTGGAAGGCATCTTGAATTAAAATCAGACCCATGGCCAAAGACTCGACCGATGGGCATCATTTTACAAATGTGTCGAAAACGAATCTGTGAATGTTATTTTGTTGTTGATTCAATTTAAAGACAAAAAAAAAAAGAAGAAGAAAGCATGTGCTTTTGATGTTTGTCACACTAACACAGGGACAGCTGTTTGGAAGCCCGTTCATTTATTCGACAGACATTAACATTAGTGTTTAAAAAAAATCTCACTCTGCACTGCTCTATCATTGAGCATTGCCATATCTCCCCTCATTGTGTGGTTTATGGCAGATTTTAAATCAATTAAGTCTGTAATTTGTAACAACTGCTGAGGCTGGTTCAGGCCTAAACAATGGCAATGGGATAACTGCCCTTTAGTGAAGCATCAATGGGCTTACAATGTGCTGAATTAGCTGGCATATTAATGACCAGCCGCAATACCCCTCCATTCTCCTCACCCAAATCTGCTTATGCAAATGGCCCATGAATCTAGTTCAAAGGAGTCTCTTTTAAGTGAGGCCTATACCCATCCACACTGGGGGCTGTGAGAGAAAGTGACATGAGAAAAGTTAGGGACACTTTTTTTTTTTTTTTCCACTTCTCATAGAACATGATCCAGTTAGCATGCATTTCTGCTGGTTACTAGCATGGTAGGGGTTGCTGAGTCCATAGGATTGCTCCACACAAGGGGGGACAGTGAGTGGGTTAATCCAGCCAATTGTGACTGTGTGTTTAAAATGTGGTGTTCAGCAGGAGGGAAAGCAGGACCCATCCAAGTTCATGCCCCTGTGTGAAAGAGAAGAGAAAGGCTGTGGGGTTTGACGTTGAAGGAATAGAATAATCCCCTTCACATTTGTTAAAGGGCCACTGGTCTTTTGTGTTGGCCAAGACAAATTTAAAAGGCGATGTCATAATGGTTCAATTGGAATGATATATTTGAACACAATAGATGTGGCTTCTTTCCACGAACAACTTAAAGCCCCATTGTTCCTATTATTGGGTGAGATGTTTGGATACATGCATACACTCTGAATGAGAATAAGTTGTTGTATTACAACCTGTAATAAAATATTGAGCATGATTACACATGTTGTGGTCTCATGAATGATACAGTGAGACAGGAGGGGGGGTTCTTGATGGTGCCTACAATTTATTTCCCCATACAATTTGCCAACATCCAATGAGTAGATTTCATTTACAGAATAAAATGTAAGATTATTACCTTGAGGGGACATGTTGAAACACCAAAAGACTTAAGTGGTTGTATTCTTATGAAATTCAGTTTTGCAACTTGGGTGCAAAGAGAATTGTTATGATTGAAAGCTGCTCAAAAAAAATTCTTATGCAGAAAAAATTAATAAACTATCTCCTGGACCTTTTTTTTTTTCCTACTCTTTAGATGAAATATCTTCGGACATGTTAGGTTTTCATGTTTGTTTTTCTGGAGCTTTCAGTTACTTTGTACCTGAGATTAGTGATGATGCATATGTTGGATTTAGGAGTGGAACTTCTTGCTGAAGTTAAAAGGGCCCTTGTTCTCACATTTCCATTTAGGTTGAAAGTACAAGCCCCATAGTAAGCACTTTAATATCCCAAATAAACAGGACATTTATCACCACTAGCTGCACTCCTGTTGTAACAGCCTTTCTTTACAATGCCTGACATCATGTGTTTGCCTGCATTTCCCAACAACTGTTGCCTGTGTATTTTGTGGCTTAATGCTAAGTTTATCCATGAAGTGCGCATTCAACACACTGTTAACTCTCACTGGGAGTTGCCAATTAAACACAAAGCCTTAATTTATAAATCTAACTCTCTTAAGTACACATAATACCCATTTGAGAGGTATTATTTATTATTGTCGGATTTTTCATGTGCTGGCTGGGAACAGTCCAAGTTTAGAGAGGCTGTGTGCCAGCACCAGAAGCAGTGACAAGGCTGACATCCTGATGCTCACTGCTAGAGGGGGAGGTCATTTAACAAAACAGCAAAGATGCAAACAGCTGTTAAAAACCAAACAGATTTTAAAAAAGAAGATTTCTGTTCCAAACAGGTTGTAGGGCTACCACATTTTGACATTTTAGGTAAACACACAGGGATGCACAATACGCACAGTCTCATTAACTGACAATAAAACAGCAGCTATTTATTGACTGATATTGTTGGCAATTATATTTGTTAATGGCTCCCGAAAAAAGTCCAGAAAATACAGTAGCAACTTCTTTAAAAAAAAAAAAAGTAAGTCTTAAAAATATACATAAAACACTATAAAAAATAAGACCAAAACAACTCCTTTCTGACTTATGACCCACACCTCCTCTTCCCCATCCATCTTGGCATTAGGGGTGTTGGATGTGGGCCTCTCAGTGAATTTTCCCTCCTTAAAGAAGCTCATAATGGCTGTGTGAAGTCCCTAGGAGGGAGGGTTCCACTACGTGACAGATTCTTCCTGTCCGTGAAATTCCCCCTGCGATAATTTGTCTTTGTGCTGATGGGCCCGTAGCTCCACGCGACATGGGTTATGGCAGCGAGGGCGGGACCGTCCTCATCACCTGCCATCTCCGTGGCCCTCTTGACACCCCACACACATAACCCCCCACCCACACTCACACACTCGCCATTCTTCTGTCCTCTCTATCCCACACCCCCCACTTTCATCTCTCCAGCAGGAGCTGTCTGCTAACTGGCAGAGCAACCAAATAATGGAGCTTGTCACAGGCCTTGTTCTTTGTGTTTTTCAGGACCCAAGAAAAATGCAAACACTCTATTGTAGTCATTAGTTTTCCCATCCTTTCTGCCTCGGGTTGTGGGTGGGGGATTTGACCTGGTTCAAAAGGGACTCAGAGAGGAATTTGGCTTTTTAGAGAAAGTGAATTCTTGATGTCACATGCTTGGTGTGTGCGCATTATGCATTGTGAATGTACTTGCTTGTGTATGCCCCTATATTAATATGCTCTTGAGTGCATCTTTCTATATTTAGTACACACTGTATGTTTGCTTATTTGTCACTTGTCTTGATAGAAAATCTCACGACGCCTGTGACAGATGTAAAACATTTAATTATTTCTAATGTGATTAGTTCACATGATTTCATGAAAAATGATCTTGGATTAGCGGGACAGATTCCTCTGACATGGAACAGTGGAAACAAGATTTTCAGGGAAGCAGTGAGCTAACAGAGGTATGGGTCAGGTGGAGATGTTTGAACCTTTCTGAAGGGGTCCTGGAAGCACTAAGGAGGTGCTGAGAGGTAGAAAATGTCAGCTACAGTCATCATACAGCTCTATAAACCTGAAAAAACCAATACTGCTCAAACTGTATTTCATCACTACTCTTTACCTTTGAGCACTGACTTTTCCTTGTGTAAAAGCGACTAATAGAAGAAGCTGGAAGTAGCACATAAAAGTGGAAGCATAGTTGAACTTGCGGCTGTGTTCTGCTAAAATGTACCTGTCCATTCTGAATATATGGTATTTACTGACAGGCACAGTTGAATTTTAATCTCTTTGTCAAAACCCTATTTTGTTCATACAGTATTTGGTGTAACTCAGAAGCCTTGAAAAGCTGAACAAGTCTAAACAGGAACCAGAGACAGTGATTGCTATTCTCTGCCTGTGCTGTTATGATATTGTGTGAATGCATGTAGAAACAAATCAGCTGGGTCTGATTGAGAAGCTCATCAATAGGCAAGAATGGACAAAGAGGAAGACCGTGCTTGCTTCTTTTGTACTCGCTTTAGATTCAGCTGTTATCTGGAATGTACCAGCTGTCCACTGTACACAAAAAACTGCTGCCTTTCCCAAACCTGATCCTGGCATCGCACTGAGTGAAGACGAAGCACAGGCCCCAGGCCCCTGGGGTACAGCTGAAGGCTCCTGGGAAGAAACTGATGGACAGGAGTGGAGGAGTATAGCAACAGGCTGGCACTCACACTGAGCCCTGTATGCCTCTGAAAAGAACTTAGGTACATTTTAGTGTATGCAGGTACAGTCTGTGTGTGTGTTTGTGTGTGTGTGTGTGTGTGTGTGTGTGTGTGTGTGTGTGTGTGTGTGTGTGTGTGTGTGTGTGTGTGTGTGTGTGTTGCAGTAGGCTGTAAATGTGTGTCAAATTTCTGAGTGCGGCTTCCAGACATTCAAGGAAGTACTTTAAGAAGCATGTGTAAATATAGCCAAGAAAAAAAACAGTGTCATATTTACACACATGTACACACATTCACACTACTCACCAATCAGGTTCTTAGACCAATACAAGAGGCCTTATACCCTGAGCATAATAGATAATGGCAGGTACTTTAAAGTTAAGCTTATCTAAATATGGCGTAAGGAATTGCCCTTTGACATACAAGCTCCCCATTCAACAACAGAGTCTATAACACATACCTGAACGTCCACGAAGGATTAATGTGTGTCAATACCAGCTCTGGAGGCACACCCATAGTCGTCTGCTGAACTGTAGTTCTCAATATGTTTAAACTTATATAATATGAAAGGGTAATTGTGTACATGTGTGTTGGTGTGTTGTCTTTGTTTGTTGTTTGCTGATCATTTTCAGGGAAACCCAGACACTCTGGCTCATGGCTGCATATGTATTTTTTCACAGTTCGTTTAATGTTGTTATCTTGCATTATCCATGGTATTCCTCCTCGTCTGTAGCTAGTGCTCTGCACAGCCCTCAGGTTATAGGCTCTCGTCTCACCCATCTTACTAAATGACTTAACCAAACTAATGAATTACCCAATTAATCAGAGCAGGACCCTCTCTCTGCCCTTAAGTGCTCATTTATAGAAGGAGACCGCCCCTTTGACCTCTGTCCCTCTAGGGCTGTTTGAACCAGCTTCACTGCGTAACATTAAATAAATATCATTTCAAGGCCATATTAATTCCTCACTTACCCATCCATAAGTAATTAGTCACAGTTACTGTATGCATCCCAGGTTGTCAATACATGTGTGTCTCAGCTGCACAGATGTATATGTGTGTATGCATGCCTGCACAAAGTGGGCCTGTGTTTGTGTGCTGCTGTGTGCATTTAATCCATTTAAACCAAGTCCAATTCAGCCACTTCCTCTCACTGCCAACCTTATCTATAGCTGCTGGGGACAAAAATCATTTGCGGTAGAGTAAAATGACTGAAAATAATGGGGAAATATCAAGTGCATCTTTTTGCTCCCCCATTTATTCCACCCACTCTGAGTGAGCTTTATCGGGCTGAACACATCGCAACATGCCCCCTCCGTTTTTTATTTTACTTAGATTTTATTTTGCCCACTCAAACTTTTCATTTTCTGACAGATTGAGGCACCCTATTTAACAGTTTTATTCATCTGTGCCTGCAGGCAGGGACTGACGTTACAGTCAATAAAAATGGGAGAGCTTTGCAGGCACCTCTTCTTCCCCTTCCCTTTGTGTGCAAAGTGGCAGCCGTGAATTTAATCGAGGGAGAATGTTGTGATTACTTAATGGTTTCCCAGGCAGCCATGGACTGGAGAATTAAATTCCGCATCTGCTTTCCAAGGCGTTAATCTCCTCTCCTCACATTCCGCCTGTTATGATGTGCACACAAGAGATAATGTTTAAACCGACTAAGGCAGGGTAAACCAGCGCAGGCTGTTATTGGCTTTATAATTACATAATTAACTTTTTGTTTCTAATCGTTACGGAGGTAATGGCTCCGTTGAAACGGGGGGCATCTGCTGAGCAGAAAAACCAAATCAAAAATCAATAATCCATAGAATGCCATTACAGTAAGTGCTTAGTCTTGAATCATGAGAGAGAGAGAGAGAGAGAGAGAGAGACAGAAAGATGGTGCAAGAAAGGAGAGAAGGTTTGTCTCCACTTTCCTTTCCTTCTTTTCCTGTGCAGTAAATGAATCTCATTTGAAGACAAGAGTGTTATCTGTGGGAGAGGAGGCCCAGCAGCTGTGGGGAGCAGCAGGGTATCAGGCTCTGCCAGGTGTATGGCAGGAGAGAGAAAGGGCCAAGAGCCACCGTAAATTACACCTGGCCTCCCAGCACCGCTATTGTAGGGCGATTGACCCGCTCCAAATGAATTCCATTTTCTGCAGGTCCCTCCTTATTTCTAATTTACATTGTGATCATATATGTCTGAAAAATGATATCATAAAAAAGATGAATGTACTAATTACCTCTCCTCTTATCTCTCCCTCGCTCAGTGCTCACCCCTTTGGACTTACTCCTCGCAGCATGTAAGTATGTCACTTATTTCATTGTGACAGGCGTAATGTATTCACAAAAGTGCACCATAAATACAGGCGTTCAGGTTGGCCACCTTGCACTCACATCAGGGGCCTCACAATGCCATGCCTGCTCAAATGAATGGCGAATTGACAAACATTTCTAGAGCCAAATTACCTCTGGTGTCACTGTGAAATTAGGTTCTTGACCCGGCCTCTGATGCATGCTTATATTTCTACATATTTTCATGCATGGCATCTAGCCATTGCGGTGTGAGACGAGGCTCCCTATGAGAAAGGGGTTAGGGGTATTTTAATACACCTGTGAAATGAGACTCTACTCGTCATGAATATGCTAAAGTAGAGCTGTCACAGCAGTCAGAGTGATATCCCCTCACCTCTACCAGATGAGCTCAGGGCGGGATAACTGACTCCTACTCTGAGGAATAGGGGGACCGAGCTTATGCTGCCTGCCAGTGTCATTTTAACAAATAGGCTTATTAACAGTTCAGAGGCCAAGGACAACAGCAAGGTTATGCAACTATACAGACATAAATGGGAGAATATGAGAGAATTATTGAGCTGACTTGTAGGTGTTGAATGTGTGTGTACCCGTTTCATTACTGTACAGCCTTGTCTGAATGTCTTCTATGTCTAGTTGTCAGAGAGACACCTTCCTTAAGTTTTTTATTTCTCCTCACCTTGGAATGAACTTGTACTCCCCCCCCCCCCCCCCCCCGACAACATCTGTTTGCTTAAGATTTCACCTTAAAAATGACTTTGACTCTGTGTGTCTGGCATTTCTTCTCTGCATCTGCTAGACTCTTCAACAACACATGCTCCATCATTTGACTCTGTGTTCCACGACACTTTGCTTTGGCACTTGACCTCATGACCTCATTGCCAGACTGCTATAACTGCCTATCAGAATTCAGCATGGCCGGCATTATAATAGTTATTCACTGTTACTAACTGATATTAATGGCAAACTTACCAAAAACCTAAACTCGGAGGGATCGCAGTTAAAGGCAGAATCCATTTCGTAAAGTTGTGCACTTCCATTTTTTCAAACTGTCATTTTAAATACGGACTGCTAACTGTGTTTTACTTTATTTTTGAAATTATATATGTATCTATTTTATCCCAAGGTTTGATAGTTTCTCAGTTAATTAATTTTATCCGCTATGATCAACATTTCCACAACCAACTGCTACTTAACACTCTTTTTCACTCAAGTTATTCTGGTCGATATTGGCTGCTGCAATAAACATCTCATTTAATATTAACCCAGAGACTCCACAGCAAAATTTTTTTTTTCTTTTTTTTTTTTTTTTTTCACCTTTGAAACTTTTGAAGGAGTCTGTTGTGACAAAACAAGGCTTTCCTCAGAAACACCCCATTTTGTGGGTAGCCATTACCCTTTGGTGTCACATTTGGCATTTGTTTTAAGTTGAGTCTTTTCAGGCACAAAGGCACTATCTCTAGCTGTAAAAGCCTGTGTGAAACGCTTTGCTTAACCTGCTGACACAAAGGAACCACTTAAGCCGTTTTTGCCTTCATCGTCTACGAACCCAATGACTCACTTTCCATTTGAAATCAATAATGGGGGACGCTGGTGACCGAAAGTAACCACAGCAAGAGGACATGTATTCTGAAGGATATTCACACCATAAGGCCACTAAATGCATTCTGCATATGACACATGCAAGTTTCTGAATATGTTATGTGTTTGTACTTAAAATACTGTATGTTCACTGTTGCATCAGCTTGTGTTCTTCTGGGAGTGCATATATGTCTATATAAGTCTAGCATTTGTAATATTTGAATCAAAGCACCCTTCTCCTGTTAATCCATTTAATTCTTGTTTTGTGACCTGGTGAAAAAACACCAGAAGCTGGTGGCGTGCATACCCTTAGGCCTCAGCTTGGGTGTCTGGAGGGCACAAGGCCACCTGGCCAAAGAAGGGAGTGGCAGTGATTAATGCACCTTGTTTAGGGTGCCGTCATCAGAATGAGACAGACGAAGGCTCGGAATGATGGATGAGGGCCGGAGCGAGGGCTGATAAGACATGGCCCATGAATCTGTTCTACATCATCGGCTCCTTTGATCACTGACAGAAGTTCAGAGATGGGTCTGTGCATCTGTCCAAACAAACAAAAGCCTCTTCCCTCTCAGATGCCTCCTTTACTCGGCATTACCACAACTATTCCCCCCCTACTCCCCCAACTTCAATTCCCTGCCTCTCAGGTTAGCTCTCACTTGTAAACAAACGGTAGACACAAAAATGGAATGACAGAGAGGGTGTGGATCTTTGAGCAAGACTGAGTGATAAAGAAAGAAAAAGAGTGAAGCATGGATCAGAACAGACAGCGAGACAGAAAGAGAGAGAGCAAAGTATCCATAAAGGGGCTTGGAGCCTGTGAACCATGGCAGCATGGTTTAAAGCCCCCCAAAAGGAGCCCTTCTCTGCAATGACAGATTCGGCAGATAAGAGATGATCCATGAAAGCCGATCGGTGTGCTGACAGCAGGAGAGAGGCCTTGGCCCCGGCCGGCAGGGTGCATTACTGTGGGCAAACGCAGCTGTCGGGGCCAAACGGGCCCTTAACTTTCTGCCATGCCACCACACTGACGTCACAGAGCGAGGGTCTGTCCACCCCCTACTGCACTCTCTTCAGTCACCGAACACTGCATTCCAGCACTGAAATATTCCCAGGCCAGTCTATTGCACAACTCCATTTCTGGGTGTATATCAGCTGGCAGGTGTTGAAATTAACCCATCTCAGCAATTTTCTGACATATTAACAGAATGTAAAGGAATGCAAGGGCACACTGAGTGAAGGATTTTTGACAGGTAAAGCATAAAAGATTAGTCTTGGATTTATTTCCGAGAATCATACTGAGCCATAGTTATGAGGTCTCTTTTACTCTTCTAACACTGTTAGACTAAGGAGCTTTAGCACTATTCTCAAGATAGACAGACAGAAATATGGACAGCATGGAGAATGAGATCCACTGTGTAAAACAGAAGACTTTCATGTACTTTCCCTGCTGAACATGCGGCCGCATGGTGCTTATTCCACCAGCTTCCAAAGAAAATTACCCCATCTACCAAGGGGGTTGAGAAAAAGGAGTGCAGACGATTCCCTGAAGGAAATGAAAGGCAGTAATAAGCTATTTAATTTATACTTGAAATTATTTTATGCTCAATAGATACACTCTGGGTCCTTATTGCTATTTAAATTATTATTCTCGCCAAATTATTTTAATCCATTTTCAGAGGAAAATTTCTACATCCTCATTTAAACAGCTAAATGGGGGCATCTTTTAACTTCATGCGGTCGACATAGTAAATTAGAGAACTAAAAGGCCTCCTTTTATTTTGGCATTCATTTCAAAGTAGTAGCTCTGTAATGGATATCCTCACATACTAATGCCGAATTATTTTACATATAAATGCTGATTTAAGTGAACAGTTTTATGGATCCTTGACTTGCCAATAAAAATGTTTGTCTGAGTCTGTTCTCTTATAAAGAGTATTTGAAATTATCTTTTTATTTGACAACATATTATTTCTTTTTCTCATTTTTAATTAAAAAAAAAATCCAGTCTGAACGTCAATATTTAACAAAGACAGCTGAACATTACAAACAGAACAGTATGCCGTGCTGGTTAAGATTTTAGGGCTGTCAGCTATACACTGTTCTCCATGTAGCTATTCAAAGCTATGTATCTGTATAAGATAAGAGCTGGGGAAATGTACCTCACAGCTATGGCCTTGGTCTGAGAGCTGATTGATTGGGTATTTTTTTTCTCTTTTTGATCTTGTATCTCTTAGAGTCCTGCTTCACTTCTGCCCATGTCTAAATCCTGTGTCTTTTTCTGTCTGTTCCTCTAGCTCAGCTTTTCTTCTCTTCATTCTCTTGCTCACCTTTCTACTCACATTAAAAGCTGAGGTGAATACATGAAAAGATTGGTGACCTTTTAATGAAAATGTCAGTATTCCTGTAGTGGGGGTAGGGGCAAGCACTATGTTACAGAGACCAAGTACAGTCTCCATGACACTTGAGCTTTCAGAAACTCAGCTACATGTTCCATGACACATCCTAAATGTCTCTTTTTCTTTGCCTCACCGTGTCAAAGTTTTTTTTTTTTTTCTCTGACATAAGGATGAAACCATTTTTTTGCTATTTGCTCTTTGATTTTCAGTAGAAGTACTCATATGCAGAATGGGTCTATTCCTTTCATCATTATTCCTATTAGTTACCATTAAACTTAAGTAAAAGAGAGAGCGCACTTTAAAAAATAAAACAAGTGTATAGAAAGCGTATACATTCCAAATTTGATTCGCATGATTTGGATTAAAGTCAGCTGTAAAGAAAGAGACTGCATAAACAATTCCTTGGTGATTTCCACACCAGTATTTCAGCCACAGCTGGGCTTGACAGATGTACACCTGAGAAAAAGTCACTAGGGCTAATGTCACTTTGATGTCTTCCTTTCTAATGTCTCTTTTTTCTTATCTCTGTGTGTAGGATTATGAGTCCACCTTATGAAATTGACATGTAGATCTTTGTGAGTGGCTCACAGTAGCAGGAGCCACCCAGAGCAGTCATGATCATTTGTCGACTGTACCTCTGCCTTTTGTCACGTTTTGTCTTCCGTCTCTATTTTTAGTGTGGCGAAAAGACGTCAAGGCAAAGGTGTACTTTAAGTAAGTGACAGCCTGACGCCCGGCTTTATTTGATGCTTGCCAGATCAAAGCCTCACTGCACGGCACGCTAATTTGAAGTCCACCGCAGTGATGATCGCTGTGCATGATTACCCCACAATGGCACTCCTATTAATCACATCACTCTGATTATTCTAATTTGATTTGACTTAGTGATGCCTCTCCTCAGTTTTACCTCTCTCTCTCGCTCTCTCTCTCTCGCTCTCATCACCGTCATCACAACGTCTCCCAATAAAACTGTCAAGTGGGGCGACTGCTCTCCGCAGTAAGTGGATGACATTTAAAAGGCTACAACATGACTGACAGTGTACTCACAGAGGGAGGGAGTGAGAGTGCAGAGGGGGGAGGAAGACAAGAACAGGGAGAGACAGGAAAGATGAGGGAAGGAGGGGATGCCCATGTTAATACTTACAAATGACTAATGTCTCCCTCAGCAGGTGCCATGGCCAGACAAACTGGATAAATATTGAGATTCCTCCAAGCACAGCAGCACACAAAATGAAACCCAACTGTTTCTAATACACCTCTTGAAGTGACTGGCTCTGTTGGGTAGCTTAGTTCTGTCTTTCTATTTCACTATGCATGCCTAATTGTTCTGTGTGTTTGGTAAATGTTTCCACTACATCCAGACTCACGCGGGCTCCATCTACTGTATGAGTATTGTCTGAATAAGCACTGTCTGGTTTATGCTGTCAGCAATTAATAATATGTAGAGTAGGAACACTTCATGTTCCTACTCTACATACTGTACATGGACTGCAGTCTTCCCAGCTGTACTGAGGTATTTTCCAAATATAGTTATGCTAATATTGTACTTACATGATATAATAAACTTCAAATGCAAAGGTGTGCAAAGTTTTAAAAAAAACAATAAAAAAAACAAAAAAAATAGACCAATTCATGTTGTTGAAAACTCAACTTGAAAAGAAATTTATCACCAGATTATGAGCTTTATAGGAAACAATTCAGATGAGCTACATTAAAAGTCTCTCAATAGCTGAAATGCCACGAGACTATAGGCAAATTTAATGGTCTTATTGCAACGGCAATAAGGCCATGATTGGGGGTTACTGTGGTAACAAGGAAAATGAAATAGAAAATAGCTGAAGCAAGGAGAAGTTTTCCTCTATCATACATTTAGCACAAAGGGTATATTTTAACGCAATCTATGATCTTTTCCTAAACCTAACCCAATAGTTTTGTTTCCTGAAGTGGGGATTATACTCTGTTACAGTCACCATGAACAAGTTGTCATTCCTGTTATACGTCTTTGACGTCTGCTCGAAGTTCACCTACAAGCGCATGCGTAGTAAGTGCATTGCAATGTTGTGTCTCAAAGGACGAGTCTGCACCATCAAAAAAAGTGGCGGG
Organism: Archocentrus centrarchus; assembly: GCF_007364275.1. NCBI lineage: Eukaryota > Metazoa > Chordata > Actinopteri > Cichliformes > Cichlidae > Archocentrus > Archocentrus centrarchus. The sequence goes on from NC_044348.1 coordinate 28,346,277, forward strand.
CACACAGATGCCCACATGGAACCTCGCAGTCACCATCTGATGATGAAATTTATGTCATTCGGACACTGGCAGACTTGTTGGTGGGGAAATTGTAGTTGTAAGGCTAACTCCACAACAACCGAAAAGGAAAATTCAAAAAAAAAAGGAAAAGTCTAAAAATAGCAGCTCTAGTTTGTTTCCTTATGTGGAATTTTTGGTTTTTATTCTTCCTTATCTGATCTGCATTTCAAATAATTATTTTAAAGAGGTGCCAAATGCACTAAATTTAATTTCTCAAAGCATAACCGGGTCATTATATTCACATTTAAGCATGTTGCTAAAATTCTAATCGGCTCCACCCTGACTCTGTGGGTCTAGCCTGTGACAGTTTTTGTGCGTCATACACTCTATGTCCTGGTCCAAAGCCCAGACAACACCAAATCACATCCTCTTTCCAGACAATAGACCTGGCCTGCCATGATCTACCAACACAGCAGGCATCCACGACTCTGAAGAGGGCAGGAAGCCGCTCCAGCTGACCCACTGCCTCCTCACATATACAGCCACAGGAAGTTCCCTCAGCCAGCCAGTGTTCACATGTTGCTGCTGACACATACTGTTCCAACAGAGGTTCACATCAAACAGGCAGGAAATAATTTGTACTATTTTCAGAGCATAAATGTGTATTTTAATGTGGACCCAACTTATCCTGTGCAGTAGTCAGCTGAACAGCATGTTTTAACATTGATATAATTACAAATAAAGGAAATATACTGACATACATGGAACAAACGTCACTGAGGTTTTTTTTTTTTTTTTTAACTAAAATTATCAGCAGTTTCCTTTACAGACAAAAAAAGTCAGTATCACCATGCTTGTGATGATTCCTAATGTCAAGTGTATCGATAAAAGGCTGCCAAAGTCTGTTTCACTTCCTCTTGTATTGTTCTAGGACAGTGTAAGTACATGCATTGTCAATCAACTCTTTAAATAGGGACTTGATAAAAACCATTTGCCTCAATAAAACTCTGTTGTGTAGGTTTAGGAGTGAAAAATTCTTTCAAAAAATCCTGTCTTTCCATGCTGGTTGAAGTTCAACAAGATTAGATATGAGACAGTTTTCTTTGCCTTTATTGGATTTTGTTGCTGTAGGTGATGGTGATCCCAACAGCAGGAATATAAAAGCTGTTGTTTACATTTATTTGTTTAAGCACGTTTGCATGGAGAGGAAAAAAAAACATGCAGACATGCACAAACATACTAGACTCCTGCTGTCTTTAATACATTCTTAGGGCTATAAAATTCAGACTTATTGGTCCAAAATGCAAAGACAGAGTGGCCAATTTGGCATACAGATGGAACTCACAGTAAAGTGTAACTGGTGCACAGCCATGGCACTGTGTGGCCTAGCAGCCAGGGGCAAGACATTTTGTGGACAAAAGGGTAGATGTTTTTGGCTCGGTAGTGGATTGTGGCCGAACTGTGGGCCATAAAGCTGTAGCCATATGTTGTGCAATTCTTATGGAAGCTGTGTGTCTTTGTGCATGGAGCTGGAGGGTCACATGTCTTTGTGTGCTACGTGTTATGGTGTGACACTGCCATTATGGATGAGTGCTGACAGCCGGTGGAATGGCCACAGACAGAGGGCTTGTACTTGTTGTGTTAACACTGGCGGGACACAATAATCTGCTACTTGTAAAGCAGGTATCGTCTTGACAAAACCATTATTGTCTCCACATGGTAATGAGGGCTAGGGAGGGACTGGGAAATAGATTTAGAGGAGACTGGTCCTGGGCCTTGGCCTGCCTGAAATGGGGGCGCGGTTGGGGTGGGGTGGGGGAAAGGGAGGCAGGGGAGTGGGACATTAGGTTTGTTCTTTTGCATCACTGAGCACTGGAGAGTTGTCTTAAATTGGCACAATACAAATTAGCTGGGCTAAAGAATGGAAGCCACAGAAGAGGGGGGAAACAGATGACAAGCCTGAAGATTTAAGTCAAACATACAATAGCATGCTGTAATGCCCCCCTCCTTCTGCCCACATCTTCCTCTCTGAGCATAGGATCAGCGTGGAATGAAAAGAAGGGGAAAAAAGAAAACAGGGAGTGTTGTTGGTGTCTTCTAATGATGCAAGCAAAGATGCAAGTCAATAGAGCAATTCATTAACAAATCAAAGTCCCAAGGGCCTGCCTGGCAGCATGGCTGTGTTCGTGAAAACCCTTCTTCAGAAAGGAGACCCATATGCTGGGGTCAGGGTGACACCCCTCTCCACACTGTTTACCATTCAGCATACACACACAGTCATTGGGGTCATCACTAACACATCCACTGCACACACAACAGAATTTCCATATGGTCCATGAAAATAGATACGCTGTTAGACCTCTTTTACTTCCCACGCCCCGGCCTTTAGTGCCTTTGGCTGCTGTGTGGTTTGTCCATATCCACACACGTTAGGTGAGTTAGAGAGAGACAGGTTGGGGGTCATAAGGGGTTCTGCTGTTGATGAGGTTAGACATCCAGCCTAGTCAAGAGCTTAAAGTACAGTGCTCATCATTCTAATCCAACCAAAAATGTTCATTTCCATTACTTTTACTCTTTACCCTTTCTACTGTGAGCTGTTATGGCCCTCCCTGTTTGCCCCCCCCCCCTTTATCACTCCCAACCCCCTGCCTGTAGTGCACCTTTCAGAGGACTTTCAGAACTCTTGCAGCAGTGGCGTTGATGTTGCTTCATAAGAACGTGAGGGCAGTACTGATGGCCGCCTGTGAGTGTGAAGCCCATTGAGACACTGGTGACCCGCTGAAGAGGATTCCAGCCTGAGGGCACTTCACATGACTCTTTCAAATCCACACAAATAAAGCTCTTTATGGCCTGAAAGTGGCCCCACAGAATGGGTGCTACAGAGCCCCCTGAAAAGCCCAACACGATTGTCATGGATATTACAAGAAGCGAGCAACAACGGACTGAGGAGACAAGTGTTGATCAGGAACAAAACTCGAGCAGACTTTTCCGTGAGGCGGGCCAGAGAATGTTGACAGGCCGGTGAATGGTCTGTTTAACCCTTTGAAAGTGAATGGGGGCTCCCTGAAACAAATGCATTCTGATAGACTTTGTACGCACTGGGACACAAAAAGTACACTAAGCCCCTGCAAGGGAACCAGGCAGAAGGCAAGAGACGAAAATAAGATTGGAAAGGTGGGAATGTGTTTGCGCCAGATTCCATCAGCCCAGCTCTTCTATTTTCTGGCTTCAACGATTCTCTTTTGAGCTCAACAGAGAGATGATTTAAGCCTTGACTGGGCTCTAGCATCCATTCTGACTGAGCCCATTTAGAGTTTTAGACAGACTGTTTGTTCACAAGAGTATGCTGTGGTTTGATGGAGAATGTCATGGCTGAAGTGAATGATATTCCACTGGCACTGGCAGTCATTCATTCAGTCACCTAAAAACTTTATTTCTCTATCGCCACTTGGGGCAAGCCAAGCTGAGAATGCATTGTTATCAGATTTTATTTCATTTATCCATATGGGTGTGATACTTACACCTGCCAAAAAAAGAATATCTTGCCATCAGGAAACAGCATGGCTGAAGAGGTTGTAGTATTATATTTAAAAGAAAAAAAAAATAGAAGAAGAAGAAAAGAAAGAAAAAATAATAATGCAATTTTAAAATGGTAATTGCAAAAATGAAAATGCTTTACTTTGTAATTAAACTTTGCTCTAAAACAGATATTACTCCTGCTGATTTAAAATTGGGGCATGTGACAGTTATGTGCCTGTTAATTGCAAAACTGCTCAGCATTGCTAATTGTTCCATGGGTGAATGAAATAAGGCTCTGGCAGGGGTACTCCATCAATTGAATGAGGCGAGTGTAGGCCACGGTGGTACTCTGCTGTGTCACCTGTGGGCAGCCACATATATATGTTAATACATATCTGCTCAGTGATTTACTTAATTATGAAGTAATGCATATTTGTGATAATTGATTAAGGTTAAAACTGAGCACTGTAGAACTAACAAGCTGGCCATATGTTATGATTTTTTTTTTTTTTTTTTTTTTTTAACAGGCATGTAACTCATTTCCGTGTTACATTCCACCTGACAAGAGTTCGGGATTCATTCTGGTATGCATATAAATGTGCCACTTATAAGTTGCTGCATGTTCAAATGTGCCTACATATCCAAACTCAACATGAGTTTCCTCCAGCAAACTGCTACAACTGTCAGCCTCCTAACTCTCACGCAGCCTTCTCAGAGAGCAAAAAACTTCTCCAGCAGAGCTCCTGCATGCTGACGGTAATCCAGAACTTTGGAAACTGCAAGGGGGAAGAGAAATGTGCTTAGTTCAGCTCCTTCTTGTCACAGGGTGTAGTTTGAGTGGGAGCAGACATGGCTGCCATTGTGGGAGCATTCTGTGTTGCTGTGTTTGTGTCAGGAAGGCTTTCAGCAGTGAGCCCTGTGACAGTGAGGACGTGTGAGGTGCATTGAGATGTCCTCGTTCTAGGAATACTGCCACTGCCACCATGAGACCAGCCAATTATGCCTCAAGCATGCAAATGTCTTGCAGAGAGAGAGAGACAGAAACAGAGAAAAAGAGAGCACGCTAAGACAAAGACACAATAGGGTCTGTGAAGGTTCTGTGTGTGCCCTAGTCAGTCTGAGACTGTTGTTTAATTGCCATGTTTACCCAGTGACTACATCCCATGTCATTAGCACACAGTGTAGTGTCATTTGTGTTGTCACACCACTCTATAGCACCATGGGGTCATTAATGCTCGACTGGCATGAGCGAGGAAAATTGACATATTTTATGTGAGAAATCCTGGTATACTCCATGGAGTTGTTTTCTCTACTCTTTCAAACAGCCGTGGGGCCAATTAATTTTTGACCAGTCCACATCCCAGGGACTGCTGTTGCTTTTAATGGTCTGGTTAGCTAGCTCTCACATGTCACTGTGTATCTGATGAGACAGATAACTGTAGTCTTTCATAACAGGGTTACAATAGATGAAAAAATATAGTGTAGAAAGTAAAATCTAATATAAATCTGTAAATGCATGCATAACATACGTTTATGCATACAAAGTTTTTAAAAATGACATCAAAATGACATCAACTGAGTAAGAACCTGCTTAAATACAAGGGTGTGAATTATTTTCTAATTTGTGTTTACTGTGGTGCATTATTCTCCTTTTACTCTCAAACACAAAGATGGGAGGAGGGAGAGAATAAACAGAAAACAGAGTGGGTGGCAAAAAAAAAAAAAAAAATCTCCTGAATCCCTGACTGCCTGGTCAACACAGGTGGCAGATTCACAGGAAACAGATTTAATTATGCTCCTGGTAACAATGCTTTGTCCTTACAGCGGCTGACATCCCTGTTGACAAAGGCCGCCGCTGCATTCTAATCAGGAAACAAAATGCTGTGGAGCGCCCCAAAGCTCTGTTGGCGAATCATTAGGCAACCACCTCCCAGGATCCAGGGAAAGCAATAGAAAGTACAGCCCTGACATGCAGTACAATGCCATAAGGCAGACAGAGCTTGCTTTCCACCCAGGAGACTAAGGTCCACCAAGGGGAGAGGAGAAGAGATAATATGAGCAACTGATAGACAGACAGACAGACAGACCGACAGCCGCGTTGCCCTGCCTGGCCATCCCACCACGGCTGAGCTTAACAAGGAGGCTGACAGGCTACAGCTGGGTCCTGCCTAACGAAGGCGGGGACATTAGCGGGGCCCTACGTCTGTCTCATTAAAAGACGTCAGCCCACCTTGATTTCCACACACGCTGCCCACTGGTGTGACAGCTCGGCATGCCACCAGCCAGTGAGGGAGCAGCGTGGGGACACCGCAGGGTAGGTGACGGGAGGAGCTGTTGACATTACAGCACGGGGAGGGATGGGGGTCAAATGTAAGGGTGACCTCTGTCTCAGGGACAGTGATGACCTCGTTAGGGCCCTTGACAAAAGTAGGACTGGCTGGGTGTCACCACTGTCATGGTATACACATGGTGGCTGACATCACAGTCTCTCATAGCTGCAGCTCCCACCACCTCTCTGTGACTAGTCTGTACTGCTGACACAGGGACGTTCACTAATGAGCATCAAAGGGCCTGTCCTTCAACTAGTAATGAGGACAGGTGACGACAATATCACATAATAACAGTGACTGGAACATGAGTCTGGACAGTAGAGGCCAGAGCAGTATGAAAAAAGATAAAAATAAAGAGCTGTCTCTTTGAAAATGTCCACTGTTTCCACCGTACTGCAAACAGAGTGATACCGATAAATGAAAAGCTGTTTCATATTACAACAAGCCCCATTTCCAAATGAGGATTTTCTCTAGTGTAAAACAAAATTCATAATGCTGGTGAAGATATACTACACAGAGTCCAAGCAAAGGTTTATAATTATGCAAAAAGGTCCCAGTGCAGCAGTATTATGGCCCCCTGGTATAAACCCAGCAGTATATATTCAGTTCCAGCAGCCTTCTCTGCAAGTCTCCAGAGCTCAGTTTAAGAGCAGGATGAATAGACTGATGAAGTGCAGGTCACAAGTCTGTTTGATCCAGTGATAACGAGGGGGCCTAAGAAATAATCTATCAGCAATAATCCCTGACTCAGGAGACACCTCTGCAACGCACACAAGCACACACACACATACACAGATGCATGCATGCAGATGACAGATGCACATACCCGACACACACTGATCACCATATTCAGCAGGCCTTCATTATCACTATAATGTGAAGCAGGGGAGCCTGCAACCAAAATGACCAATTATCTGGCATCAAGTATATCACCCTTCTTTCAATGCTTGGGATTTATTACCATAAGATACTACATCAGTGTAAATGGCTGAAAAGTGAACACAGAGAGGCAGACAGATAATGCTGTTTATTGTTTAGAAAGGTACAGGGAGAGAACACAGCACCACTGGGACCTTGGTGAAAAGGGAGCACATAAAACACACAGGAGAGTTTATCAAGGAAAAGATGCCATACTCTGTACGCATATATCATTTATAATGTGTACCATAACATTTCCTTCTCTTCTTTAGTCACAGTGAAGGTTAGGATCCCATTTCCTGCTTGAGCCCATGTTAAGATAATCATGTATCCATTTACATTTGCCATAAAGGAATATGGAGATGAGGTGGAATGTCAGCAGGGGGTTCTTGATACACACATACACACATACGTCGCCAGGTACAAACACGTGCACACACAGACACAGTCACAAATGTATTTGCCTTGCTATGCTGTCACAATCAGGACATTCTGAACTATCACAGATTTAGATTAGAAGCTGTCAGTGTTTTCGTTGCAGCCACTGTTCACAAATGAAAGGCTGAGGCGAAGCGAATGAACAAAACAACATCCTAATGATTGTTTATACAGTGGAAACATGAAGCAATTTTGGCTGATTATCAGGACAATGTCTGCCAATGACGCCATTGTTAGTGTACAGGCCAGAGGAAAAAAAGACTGATTGAGAACAAAGCAGAGACAGCTGAACCCATCATCTTTTATTCATTACATAAATGACATTTTAACAAGAGAAAATTCCTCATTATTGCTTCATTATACTGTATTAAATCTCTGTCTGGCAGATTGATAGAATGATAGTACTTTTTTGAATATCAATATGTTTAGAAAGCGGGTTTGTGGAGAATGTAGCCAAGGTCAAAGATATATGTTATAACAACAGAAACCCCTGACAACACCATAATGTCAATAGATAAAGGAAGATTGGTGATATGTGTAAAATATTTCAAGTTTTGCAAAAGCTTTGTTTGAAATTGGGTTATTACCTGATTTTTGTAAATATGTTAACAGCTACTGGCAATGATAAATTCATGTAATATAGAATGATGTATGTATACTATGTCTTGATGTTCAAGACAGAATGTGATATGCTGTCCAAACCATAATAATTCTCTTTGGGATGCCTGTATCAAGGCTGTTTCTTTGATATACAAAAACATACAGCATGATAATTTATTGCATGACAATACATTTAATTTTTTTTTTTTCAAAGTTCTAAAGCTTTATATTCGCCTTTGCTTGCTTGTATACAGAGAAAAATATTCTGCACATGCAAATCAAAGTGAGGCAAGTGCTCCTTGGCAAGCAAGAATAGCTTATTCAATTTGGTGTGGTGACTGAAAGCAGAGCACAGTAAATGTCTGAATGCACAATAAGGTATTTATATAAGATATGGCTACTCTGTCCTCCATTCTAAAGAAGCATTATGCTCACTCAAGAAGGAAGGTGGAAATGTTGACCTTTATGCTCTGGAGTGTATGCAAACACATCCACAATCCAAAAAAAAAAAAAACCAGGCACAGCACTGCACATAGTTTTTCTTCTCTCTCACATATCCCACCTCAACTCAGGGGATGTTATCTCAAATAATTACCGGTGGCCTCTCCCTGTCCCTAGTGGCTGCTGCTTGTGAGCTAGTAGAGACAACAGTAGGTCACAGTGGAGGGTCTGCTCTAGGAAGAAGTGGGAGCATTATAGCAGAGATAGTGGCAGTGGTGGTCGGGATGTGGAAGATCTGAGACTGCCCTCCTATGGCCCTGGCAACAGCTCTTAATTAACCACCCAGGTATTGCTGAGCCTCACGGCCCACTGCCCGGCTGGCCATATGGCTGGAGCTGCGCCACAGCCATAATTGCCAGGGGAAACACTGCATCAAAAAGAACTCAGCCAACATAAAGCTTGTGTAAATTATTTTTAATGGTTCCCTTCTGGCAGGAGCACGTGTTTGTCATCTCAAAAAGAGCGGCCGAGCGAATTATTTGCCCTTGACCCCTCTTTTCCATGCACTTGCTCCATGCTTGACAGTTTGACCCGTCTACCTTATCCTAGCTGGTGTCTCTCACATAACATACAATGTGCACACACATGCACACACAGCCATTAGTGCTTTTACACTATTAAGCAAATCCTCTCCCCTACTGTTTGAGTGAGTGCTTATAATGCACAGACAGAAAGGCATTTTTTGTCATGCCCTGAGCCACTTCAGAATGACTCATTGCTGTTGTATTTAATTACTGGTCATTACATTGCCTTAAATCTAACAGATTAAATTCTGACACGCAGGGTAAATATTTCCTCTTTTATGAATGTAATATTAAAGAACAGATGGCGCAAAACATGATTAATTAATTACTTTAAAAAGTGCAGCGCATGTATTTCATATTTCATTGAAAAACAGTTACAGTCCCTCATCAAAATCTCACCTCGCGTGCTCTTCAAACCAGCAGCCATCTTGACTTTGGGAGAAAAAAGAGAACAAAAGATTATGGGTTGGCCTTCAGTCTGTAATTACCTAATCTGTTGTTCTTATGGTCGTTCAAGAACAAGCATCTCTAAAGGGATGAAAATTGTAGTGAAATTGGTTCCATGCTTGTCCTTTCTTCTCTCCTTTGCCCACCTTCGCTCCCTCCCTCTCCTTCTGTCTCTTTCTCTTTCAGTTTAATCGTCCCAGGAGGGGTCCAGGAGGGATGAAGTAGCACCTCATTGCAGTTTTCCTCTTGTGTTATTTTTGACCATACTTCTTGTACAAGGATGTTGTTGTGAAGAGGTGGGAGGGGGGCGGGGGGTGTGGGGGGCAAAGCTCAGTGGCCTCTGAGGTGGGTTAAGACTGCTGGCTTTCCCCTGTCTGGTGGCTACTCACAATATGTCAGGAACACAGGACATTTCCATGCCCCAGCTCCCCCTCTGTAAGTCTCACGCCAGGCCATTGGTGAACTGTTTTTTTAAGGAAGTGGCTTGCAATCTGGTCAGAGCGACCTCACATCTGCCCTGCTAATGAGAATGCTGGCCTCCTCCCAATTTGCCTCCCTTAACACTGTCCTTACCCACACAGGTCACGTCCTCCAAGGAGCTGAACGAACACAATACAATACACACACATACACGAACCATGCACACCAACATGAAGACATGCGCGTGTGAGCACAAAACACTGATATGCTTGTATGCAAGAATGGCAATAAAAAAAGCACTTTTGCACAGACATGCTGTTGCACAACATGCTACAAGTAACACAGATTACAGTCACCTACCGTACTAAGACGCAAAGACATCAGCTTGCTGAGCTGTGCATGAGGACATATGCATACAATATGCACACACTTACATATACAGACATACTGTATTTATGTATATTGTAATACTAATGAGGACTGATTTTCTAGTAACTAATAAGGATCTTTTCATTTACAGTCTCAGTAATTGTAACGTGTACTGCAAAATGGAATAAAAACCTATTCTAACTGTACACCTGAAAACAGCTTTTTTTCTTTGTATTAAAACTAACATGTTCTCACAAAAAAGTCTGAAACTGATCCTCGCACAAAAGGATAGTTCGAACACACACTCACACTCTCAGTCTGTCTTTTTGTAATACAGACCATAAACCTTAGAACAAAAACAATCCCAAACAAACACATAATACGCAGCTACTCCTTAGTCCAAACTCCAACTTAATGACTTGGTTGACACTTAGTACCACACACAGTGCAGTTGAGTGGAAATGAAAGCATAATTGCCACCATAGATCCAACACATACTGAAAATAATACAAACAAGCGTTCATGCATTTAACCACACCATCAGCCCACTCTCTTGACAATATCTGAGTCATTACCAGAATATATTTTTATGGTGTTTTTTAAAAGCCATCAGAGATGAATCACACTATCGCGCCAGCGTTGGCAAACCGACTGTGTATTAACTTGATGCAAAGCCCGTTTAATGTACCTGCATACTGAAATAGCTCCAAATCGACTGATTGGAGGTTATTGCATCTTAAGCCAATGAGAGGGCAACAGAGGCGGCTGGTTCACTGCTTTAATGAGCACCACACAGTGAGACATAGAATGAGATATCCCCAGTACAGACTAATCTAAAATGCCCTAAAACAGCAGGTCCATAAATTAAGCAAAAGACACACATGCCTGAAACACAAAACGCTTTGTAAAGCAACCTTTTGTGCTGTCACTTTGACTTGGACTTACTGAGAGTGTGTCTGGCTGCCTCTCCAGTAGACTGCTTAAGTAATTTTGCTATGTTCTGATCCTAAGATACCCAACAGAATAAATGTTTAGTCCCATTTCTTCTCTTGTTACAAAGCAAAAGAAAGCTGATAACACAGGCGTTTGTGCCAAGTTTCCTTCCATGTGCCCCCCCCCCCCACCTCCTGAGACACACTATTATATCCCCAGCATGTCTTCCTTGAGCTCTCTTCATAAAGAGACCCTTAGAAATCACAGCACAAAAAAATAAAATAAAATAACGCCCACCACCACCTTAACCCTACCCAAATGTACAGTAGGTTTATCAATAATACACACGTACCAACACAGTGAACTCATACAAACAAGATAATGATTATTTTGCCATATAATAATTATTATGGTCATTAAATCCACATGCACAATATTTCATTCAACATCGTACAAGCACCCTGCTAATTATGAAGCAGCTACCATTATAGGTAAGGGACTGTGATATCTAGTTGAGGAATGTATGCAGATAAAAAAAAAAGGAAGCTAGTTTACTTCCATTAAAAAGAAACTGGAACTTTATAGTGACAGAAAAGTGGAAAGCATACTCAAAAAAAAAAAAAAAAAAAACGGTTGTGGTGCCGATCTGGGAAGTCCTGCATAATTTCTTCAACCAACCAGTAAAGTTTTAACATCACACACCTCTCCAGTTAAACAGAGTGAAACAGAGGTCTCATTCTGAGGTCAGAGAGGTGACAGTGTGGTCATGGTAATTCTAGGCAGGGTGTTTTCATCCTACCAGCATTTATCCAGCAACTCAGTTCTTTCTTGGAGACAGCTTCAATTACAGTTTACTGTCAAAAATCCAAAGCATTGTTTTATGCTAGCCATTCAATGCGCCTTAGACAAATGACTGGAGATTGTGACCTGAGAGAAAACAATTTTATTTCCAGACTGCTTCTTATAACACAATAGCTTGGAAAAAGGAGCAAGCACGTGGAATTATGCAAATGCCATGGTTTGGTGATGAAAGCAAAAACAGAAAAGTCTAAATGGACTCTGAAGATTTATATATTTTTTCCAAAACTTTGTTTTGTCACAGTTTCCAGCTTGTAAGGTTTTTTTTTTTTTTTTTTTTTTAATGCAGCAGTGGTTGCATTGAATCAGAGAATATTGTTAGGGAAGGGAGAAACAGGCGCCACATTAGGACAGCTGTGGGGTAACTTCACACACATGCACAATTACTGTTGGAGCCATGACATTCTTCTGATTGCTAATTAGTACTTGAATCGACTGGTTCTCAGTAGAACAACTTGAGGATTTCAAGCATGAACAAAATGTCAAGGGCTTTAATGGCCTTTTTCCTCTGTTCTCCACTGCTGCCTGTTTCTTTCCATCCTTCTTTTCACTGACATTATGGTAAGTCCCCTCTTTCCAGAGTTAAGGATGGGTTGTCCAGCGCCTCTCTAGTATGTCAGATGTTAAGTCTGTGGAATGCCAACTGCAGACAGCACAAACTGACAGCTTTGGTCAAGTGTAAAGTATATGAAATGAAGCACTAGACATCAACTATGTGCAGTCTGCCTTTACCTGTGAGAAACATCAGGACCCCAGTCAGGCTTTGCTAGTGAACACACTATGAGGTGTGAATGTGTTCAGCATGTTCATGTGTGACAAAGTATTTATCCATAGGCTTCATTTTTACATGCAACCTGACCTAATTAAGAAATATGGAAGATGTTTAAGAACTGTGAAGAGTAGTTTATCGACCTTCTCATCGCTATACAAGGGAGAGAGATGAAGAGGGAGATGGGCTGACTGTGGGGATGGTGACCAACTCTGTCTAGGGAAGGAGGAACATTTATAACAAGAACAATCAAGTGGCAAGATACTCTCAATAATTGGTTCCATTAAAGCCCTTTTAAAGTGCAACTCGCTCAGATAAGGCCAAGCACTGTCCGTTTGCTCATCTCCTTGTCATGGTAATTTAGTCCGGCTAAATGATGCTAGCAGAAGCTCTCAGACCTCTATTCCTGGAGCAGACAGAAAAGAAAATATAATTTTACCCATAGGTTTCTGTAATCTGGAATTAGGCACCATTTAGAGCGACACTGACAGTGTGGTTTGTGAGGTGTAAGTCCATTGTTGCTGTAAATGAGCACTGAAGGAGCTGAGATGAGGAACAAAGGGGAACAAAGATGATAATATTTGATAAATACCACATCAAAATGTGTCTAGTCAAGAGAGTAGAACAGCTTGAGTGAAAAAATAAAGGATTAAACATAATGGGTTTTCTAAATTGTTTCTTTTAGTTATACGGTCGAAAGCTATGATAGCCTTGGTTGAGCCATGTCTCAAAAACATGTTGTTAGTGCTTTGGCAGCTAAAAACATTCAAAAGTAATAGAAGAGCAAAGTTTGTTTTTTGGTTGACCTTTTCTAGCCCACATACTATAATGTAGAATTGTAATCACAGAGGTAGCATCCTGTCAAATTACGATTATGGATTTGAACAATGTCATTTAATACTTGGGAAAGTCAGTTTTTAAATCTGAGAATGCAAGATTAAGTTGATTTAATGCTACAGCCTTTTTGGTACAAAACTGTGTTTTCTCGTTGGCCCAGCTGCTGCTGTATATATTTGTATGAGAGTTCTCTCAATAATGCTCTATGTGCCATCTAATGTATATATGACTAAATGTGGCATAAAAGTGGTAAAAAAAATATATTTCCCTGTAGAATGGTGGCTCTCTCGCTCTCTCTTTGGTATTCTTTCTCTTCTTCAAAAGAAAAAAAAATGGTTCAGTTTTTTTCACAACACTTTCCTACAAATGTTTTGATTAAAAGTGGTAACAGCATAAATTTAAGAAACTTGAGTAGATCAAAAGTACTATAATATGACTAATTATCTTAATCAAAGAGAACAAATTAGAAAATGCAGCAGTTGAGGTAAGTAAAGCCCAGTCATGAGGCCAATTGGAATGAATGAATTATAAATAAACAGAAAACTAGTATTTGCAGTGCCTTACATGGGATTGCATCATTTTAAGTTATTATTTTGTACTGAATTGGATCTGTGCTTCTGCCTACATCAAACTGTTAATTGTGTTGACATCATTATTATTGTCATTTTGTTGTCATTCTCAACAGAATCATGATCATAATTGGTTTGGCCAGATTTTATGTAATCATGTTTTAGTTGATTAACTCACAAATTTGCCAATTCACAATATAAATGAACGAAACGCCACCTATGCACTCTGTCTTCCTGGGCTAGTTATGATTACTTTGATTTGTCCTCTTTATTTTTAGGGTTTTCACTGGTTTGTCATTTTAACCGTGCTGTAAAATAAGGCATATAACTCTCAAATTGAGCAGCATTTCTTTTTAAATCTGTGTTTCAACAAAACTCTGTACAGCAGCGTTCCAAAATCATGTGTGAAATTACTACAAATAACACAAAAACACAGAAGCTGCGGCTGCTGCTTTGATTACGTTGTTTTTGACACTCCAGCTGTTCATCCAGAAAGTAACTGCGTTGATTTGTAAATGTGTTTAACTACGAAGATGACATGAAAAGAAATATGCCAAAGCATCAAAGCATTCCAAATACATCATGGTGTCCAAAACTAATTTCCAAACAACAACACAAAAAAGGAGGCTGACATGTTTTGAAGAGACATTTTTCCCTCATAGACAACTGAGAGCTGTTTTAGCAGACAAACACTGGCATATTTTCACTGTAACTTCATACCAAAGCAAGAACTGATCACAACGACAACAAGAGAGTGGCCGTGTAAACATTTCAACACAAAAGGAAGAAGGCAAAATCACCATGGGTTTGTGATGACGGGTGATCGATGCTTTGAAATACAGCAGCGGGTATTGTCATATGCCAGGGAGCTCTGAGCTTTGCAAAACTAACTACTCACTGCTTCTCTGATATCTCTTTTGCTAACAGGCTCATTTGGATAAATCAGTGTGAATAAATATTGGCCCCAATAATGCTTGTTGTGTTTTTTTTTTACTGTTGTTTTTTTTCTTTCCCAGCTTACATTGCCAGTAGCCATTATGAAAAATTTCGCTCTCTCTGCACTAAAAGCTGGGAAAATGAGCCTCTTTTAAATGTCGCCCATTTAATATTTATCAGCTTTCTATTAGAATATATGCACACTCAAATCGTCAGCCTATGTGATCTATCACTCTGCTAAATTATGGTGCCACATAGCGCAGAGGGGGGAAATTCATTACTGCTCAGGGCAATTTCCTCCCAAAACAAAAACATTTCATTCCTACGGAAAAGCCAAATTAATACTGGCTTTGCATGAACCCGATTTTATTTGCCAAAGAACTGCCACTTTCTCACTCACTTCATCCGCTGGATGAAGGATGTAAGTTGATAGCCGGGTAAAATGAGTTTCATGCGTGCACACACATCTAATTTCACTCACTCACTCTCAGTCAAACAGAAACACAGATTTCCCACTTATTTTTTTTTCCCTTTGTCTTGCTCTCTTACACGTATGCACACAAAGACAAAGTGCATACCACCGCACATGGTGTAAAGTACCTACACATGCAAGCATTTCATCTCACCTCACCAAAAGCACTTTGTTTCTCCACGCTGGCTTGCATTCTTGACATCAAAAGGGGCATCTACTCTCACGGTGGACTCTGGACGAGCCTGTTTGACATCACCACATTGGTGTGTCAAGTTTTCACACCAGTGGTGGGTTTGCCTTATTTGACAAGCCAAACTGAGATGCTTTAACAAAGGACAAATAACCAAAGGAAGCAATGAAAACAAGAAGCTTAGACACAGCACTTGCAGTATGCAGACATTAGGACACAAAGGGAAAAGTTGTCTTCTCTGGTTTCAAAGAATAGGTTTTACTATTGTTCATTACATAAAGAAAGTTATTCCTTTACATCATTTGAATCATAGCTCTTCTCATAAGTATTGTCAGCGGCCTTCCATCCTCAAAGTGCATTTGTCTGTATGTGTTTGGACGAGCAATCTAAATGACTGTTTCGCTGGCTGGGTTGCCTTCTCATATAATGTCACTTGATTTATTACCTTTCCCCACCATCAAGTATTTGTTTATGGTTTAAATATAAAAACAATCAGGGTTATAATGTGTGATGGGTAGAGTCGCATGCTGCTATTTATTTGACCATAAAGACTTGGTGGAAAGTAAAATGGCAGCATGCCCGCATGGCAGGAAGGTCAGGGACATGGGAGGCAGAAACATGCGAGGAGAGATGACAGCTGATTTGTTCGGTAGGTTTGAATAGCTGATAAAGCTGTGAAGCCTAGAGTCCTGTTAAAATTTTAATAAACATGGTGGAGGCCTATTGACTGGAAGTGAAATATGCACGTTCTTCCCGGTGCTGGCTGGTCCAGAATGAGGCAATCATGTTTGACAGTGTGAAGTGCAAACCTTTCAATCAGAGTGAAGTCTTATTTTGCTGAATATTAAATACAGGCTGTATTCTGCATGCGTCAAGTGAATTTATAAAGCTAAGGAATATTATTTCCACCATTTGACTTGCAACTCTGATCTCTATAAATATGATTCACTAATACCTCTTAATATAATAAATTTATGGGAATCAAAAGTGGTGCTTATGTGTGCATGAGTGTGTATGCATTACCCGTCAGAGTCTACATAAACCTTTTTTTTTTTTGGGGGGGGGGGGGGGGGGGGGGGGGGGGTGTTGACAAGTAACCTAAATAATATGATTTTTTTTCTTTATAATATTCTTCTCTGCAATGGTAAGTTATTATATACTTCACAGGAAAATTAAATTGGACATGACTTTCAGTGGGAGAAAAATAATAATTCACCTCAAATTTGCGCTTTTTTCTCCCACAACTACTTTTTATGGACATCACTGTTGAAAACTGACAACCATCATTTCTTGATTTGCTGCCTATTTCTTCAAAAGCACATGTAAATGCATATTAAGGAAGTCTATTTTTATTTACTGCTTTAAGGAACATAAAGACAGTGTCATGTATAGCTGTGAAGACAACTCCCCAACTGAAGACTCCTATGATTGATGATGTGAAGAAAGGGAGGGAAACAGACTGAGATTTGTTGGGTGGTGTGATGATTTACTTGCTTAACTGCCACAACAAATAAAGATGGCATAAAATCAAATCAAATGCTTGTAAATCATTGCTAACTGGCCTCTTCGAAAACGCAATACATGATACAAATACAATCTGAAATTGTTTTATTGTTGTTAGTAGTAGTCAAAACTATGATTCAGAGGTTTTAAGTGCAGTATGTACTCAAAATTCTGTGTTCTATGTTCTGATTGCAGAGGCTTGTTAACATTAGCCACAGTCCCATAAAACAGAAGGGGAAATGTTTTTAATTCATAACTGAATTTCCCAGACAAGGCAAAAAAGCAGACTGTATGTAAGCATTTGCATACATACATATATTTAACCCCCCCCCCCCCCCCCCCCCCCCCCCCCCCCCCCCCCCCCCCCCCCCCCCCCCCCCCCCCATACCCAGACACATGTGTCAACGTATACACACATAGTGCCAGACGCACACAGCCAGACGTATGCGTGCATGTATGAACACAAACGGTTTGAGACAGACCTAAACACAGTTACTGCACCCCCCATTCCGTGTGAGCCAGACATAATATTGCAAGTAGCCTTCAAAATGCAATGTTTGGGTCAAGCCGACTTGCACTTCTAAGTAATTTATAATATGCTTTACTCCAAGGTATTGCACAATCTCATTATCATTAGATTTTTGCATATTTAACAACAGTTTTTAATTAGAAGGTATTTTATTATTCATGCACATAATTTGAGGCGAGCTCAGGCAGCCTGCTTTTCACGATAAAGATGGAAAGAGATGAGGTGGGGAAGAAACAAACATGCAGACTTTTCTGAAATGGAAAATCTGGGTTTGTAGTCTTTAACTGGCAAGTGATTCCACATACTACTCTGGTAATGGCTCTTTTAATTTAGCTAATAGCTATCATGTTGTGTACCTTTATGCATTTGCTAAATTCTTAGCTGTGGGAGTTGTCTCCTGATGCTTTAGCTGTAAGTAGTTTGGTATGCTTTGGCTCTCAACGTAGTAGCATTTGCTGCGGCTAGGCTCCTTGATGTATTATTAAAATTGGAAATGGACTCCAGGGACAGCATCTAGTTATGTGCTTTCATTTGCCGAATAAACCAAGCGTTGTTTTCATCTTTGCTCATGATTGTTAATGGCGCAGCTGATGAGAGGGGTGTGCGTATTTTCTCCCGCTCCCTTTATCAGCACAGGACTGTTATTATGCAGGCCAAATAGCCAAGCTGCTGATTTTGTTTTAGGTTTTCAATTAGTCATTTGACTAAGCACATCTGTTACTGGCAGAGGCCCAGAGCATAGACGAGTCGCTGTCACCTGCTTGGGGGCCGATGGAGCACAGAAGCAGCAGGGCTATCAGGGCCCCTTGGTGGCTACAACTACTTCAGAGCTCCTCAGGGGTGTGTCCTTGGTCCCTTCACATTTTACAGCCAAGTCTTTAGAGGAAAGGTGCTTCCAGAAACACCCAGGGCCTGTCTCTCCACTTGTTTATCTGCTCTGTTAAAGCCCCAGCCTGTGGAGAATTTAGTGTTTAAAGGCCTCGTTTCCAACTATAACTTATAACCAACATTGCAGCATTGGTTTGAGGTTTCAAGACCACATTCACAACTCAGCACACAGCTGATGACTGTCTCTTTGCAAGTCTGTACAGATTGTTTTTTTTTTTTTGTGTTTTTTTTTATTGAGATTCTTTTAAATCATTATGTAGCACAGTCTGTTTATTTTTTCTCTCCCCGTGACTAAAACCAATGAATATACTCTGTGCCATTCTCTGAAGGGCTGTGAGTGCATTTGTTTAAATGTGGACTAGTGCAAATAAACACCCTACTTCCTGCACTGTCTCCTCCACAATGAAGGAGATGTGCTATTTAACCCTGGGCACACTGGGATGTGCAGACAAATCTTCATGGCATATTATATTATATGTAGTGTACATGCAAGTCCTTTCCTCTGGTTGATATTATTAACATCACCAACCACTGTATTAATATTGAGCCAAAATAACAGTTAAGGGTGTGGAAAATATCATTAAAAAGCAATATAATGTGTACTGCATATTGTACTTTGACAGTGGATAAAATGGTTAATGATTTAGAGTATTATCATTTCATATTGTGCTATTAGTATTTGCTCTATGGTAATTAGAAGTAACAGAATAAAAGGACTGTGTATATAGCCGCACTGTAATATGCCTTTGTGAAACAACAGCAGGGTGAGATTTACTCTGTTGTACAGAACAAAAGCACTACGTCACTTCAAAAGTCAGCAAAGCTCTGTTTCATTATGGTCAGCGATTTCCTGAAGGACTGAGGCGTCCAATACCTCAATCACATTAAGTCCCAGCCCATTTTGGAAAGCGAGACAGTAGTCAGGCCCCAAAAGAGCTGCAACCAATCTTTGATTGTCAGAGTTCAGGGAGGGTTCAGTCAGTAGCACCGTCGTCTCTCCCTGATCCAAGAGGGACTCCCATGGGGCTTTAATAAAACATTTTGCTCATTGTGGAAAGTAATGACCAACAATGTAAACTTGTGACTCGACAACAGATGTTGGCATGCTTAGTGGAAACAAGGTGCTGTAAAATTAATTTCATTTGAATTATTTACTGCATGCATTACGTGCTTGAGGAAGTAGATGGGGGTGGGCGGTGGAGTGGCGGTGGTTGGCAACAACAACAGAAACGTATTCAATTAAAGGTGAAATAGTGGAATAGAGGGTGGGGGGAAATGGAAACGAGAGTGATCACATGTGTTGTCTCTTGAAAATCAAATAGGAATCATAGCAACATTGACATCGCCCCTGTGATTTATATTAATAGGGTTTATTATTCATATTGTCACTTCAAAGGTTGTGCCAGGAAAACTTGCTGGAGCTGTTTCCAAATTAAATTACGCTAAATTAATATCTGGAGAACAAGTAAGAGGGCACTGTTGTTTTCTTTCAGCGGCAAGAGAGAGGACGAAAAAAAGTAAAATAAAAATCAAACCACGATGATTCTGAATAGAATAAAACATCGTTAAGGGTCATCTGCTCTGCAGAGCTTGCAGAGAGTTAAAGAAAAGATCACTAATGAGAAGTAGAGTGAAACCGAACTTTCAGTGAGCTTGAAAACAGACGCTTAACCACCGGGAGACAGTTCAACACTGTGCATATCCTTCCTCAGCTGCACAGATTGGAATAGTACTTTTGCTAGGCCACAAGATGTTATTATGTGGTGACGAGTTAGGGATGAATGGCTATAAGATCAATAGTTCATAGCCATGAGTTATATACATAATACTTAACAATAAGATAAAGAAGTCATGGTTGACAGATAATAAGGCTTGAGGTGATAACTATTTCATAGCAATGTCTCGATAATGTGTGGCCACAAAAATCTCTTTTTACTGACCAAAATGGACAACCTCTGTGACCACTTATCAACCATGAAATGCTGATAATTTAATGTTGTTTTATTTTATTTTCAATTAGTAAATAAATGTATCGTGCAATATTTATCCTGATTGTTTGGAATTTCTAACATTTGGTCTTATCACATGATAAGGTTTCCTGTATAAGGGGCTTTGGTTTGTCACACATTGTAGCCTATGCAGTGCAATCAGGAGTTCCTGCATCACAGAGAGGGTGCTGTTCTGGCAGGTCAAGGGAGAGAAAAAGTCACAGAGTGCATCAAAGAAAACACAGACTTTTGGGGGCAACAGTCTATTTGGTTACTTTTGTACTTTGTTCTTCACTTTGCCTGGTTTAAAGAACACTCGTTTTTTCATAACTCAGAGTTTCCATTTATTTATCACACACATTTATGTATGTTTCATGGTAATGTACCTATGTGGAGCTATAAGTAAACAACACTGAGATGTGGCCACAGCTTAGTTATCATGTTGCCATGCCTTATTAGATTGTGGCCATAACTTATTTATCTTATTTTCACACATTAATAACTTGTGGTCCATCACTGCTCGGTTGTGATTTTTTTTTACCAACTAAAACTTACCACAAAAAGTGGGGAAATTTGTGTTTGGCCGATTATTTCTTTGTTGTAGCAATGCATCTTTGCAATAAATCTTATACCATTGGCCTTATACCCGCCTGTTTATTTCCCATTAAATGGAGCCACATTCGTAAGGAAAATGCATTTGTGGGTTGAGTAGCAGAGTTGAGTACGTGGGTTGCATGTATGAAAAACTAGCCAAATCGTCTCTACCAATGGCGAATAGGTTGTTTATTGGATTGGATAGTTGAAGTCTGAAGAAACAAGACTTATTTTCAATTTAACAATTTATTCATCTAACAAACAGGGGCCTCAGTAGCATGTGGAAGAACCATACACAGCCACAACAGCCTGGCACCTCCTCTGCATGCTGGTCACCAGCTTGGCCACACACTGCTATGGGATGGCATCCCAGCCAGCATTTGTCACAAGTCAGTCAATGTGGTTGGGTTGGTCACTCTTTCACAAACACCACATCCAAGATGATGCCACAGGTTTTCAATTAGTTCAGATCAGGACTGCAGGCAGGTATTCCATCCTCTTTATTAGAATTTGGTCCCAGACTGTGGAGTTATGGCAGATGAGATTCTGCCACTGGTTGCAGAATCTCATCTCGATGTCTCTTTGCATTAAGATTTCCTCCAATCATGGTACCAGAAGCTTAAAACGAGAGTCAACAGCAGAATAAGCTGTTCGGCATTGGCAGGGAAGATTTAGCAAGTTTTAGCACAACCCACATAGTCAACTGTGCTGCTCAACCCACAAAAGCATTCTCCTTACAAATGTGGCTCCATTTTAGGGGAAATAAACAGGGTTTCCAACAGTATCAGATTTATTGCTAAGAAGCATTGTTACAACAAAGAGAAAATTGACCAAACACAAATTTCTTTTTTTATGCTAAGTTTATGTTACCAGAGGGACTCTGTGACCAATGGGCTCATAAAATTAAGAATCATGGAGTGAAACTCGTACTCTACTTTTTAAAATCAGTTTGGAGCACTTAAATCTTATAAATTGTGTGTAGTAAGAGCTGGACTTTTGTGCAATAATATTCATTTGGTGTATATTATGGCATTTGGTAAAAACAGGTGTTTCATGGCAGCACTGGGTCTGCAAAGGTGAGCAGCTATATCAGTGAGAGGCAAAATTAGCTTGTATGGTAATGTTAGTGAACCAGAACTACAGTGCACACAAAACCTTTTTTTCTTTGAGCAATTCTACATCAAGCACCCTTTCTAACAAATAAAAATGCTGAAGAACCCATATCATATTAAAACTGTTAATAAAAGTAAGTTACATGTTTATGGAAGGCTGTGGTCCAGGGTTCTATGTTGCTTGTACACAAAAACCTTACCGCAAGTATTTTTTGCTTCCACGTATGACCTAATAACATGTCAAACAGTGCCAAGTAGAGTGCACTTCATAACATTATCAGCAGGCAGCCAGTGGTGTGACGCCATCAGAGCAGGAGAAATGCTTCACCTGGATTTCCTTCATCACCCTAACCCCTCAGGCAGCAGCTACAACAGCACGTAGCTACTGTTAGCGCTCTGCAGTGTGGAAAAATAACAGCAGGCACTATTGATATAAATATATTTCCTCTTGTAGTTGCTCCCCCCCAAGTTATTCATCTGTGTGTTTATTTTCTCTTTGGAGCCCCAGTCTTTGCTGTGCAAAGGTTGCCTTTGTTTGTGATAGTCCTGCAGAACAGCTCAGCTGAGTGTGAAGTGCTGGGATAGGGGAAGTAGGGTTGCTCTTTAACCTAAGACTCGTGATAAATGGAGATACTTAACAATAGTGTATCCTGCAACCTGGACCTGGCACTGCTGACTTATCCACACTGTGCTTGTCTTCTTCTTGTCTTGTTATAAAGAGGACAGCGACCCTCTCAGCTCTATAAATAGCATGATGATTAATTGTCTGCAGGTTCGTTTTTGCTATATGATTTAGGTGCAAAAAATTGTGGTACTTCAGGTGGTTACAGCAGCCATTTAGCTGGGCCTGTAGCATGAGCTCATACTGGCTTTTGTTGCTTTGATCAAATGTTTTTTTTGAACATCTGTGATTCGGAAAGTAGATGTATCAAAAATGCCTATGTCACTGTTGCCCCAGAGAGACACACACATTTTCATACATACACATCCAGGTGGGTGCTTATTGTGTCCTTTATGTGTCATGAGCACTATATGTCCAACACTAATACACTTTACACAGCAGAAGTCATTTGAAGTTCACAGATCATACTTTACTGTAAGGGGAAAAAGCCACACATACAAAACAAAACCAGCTGTAGTGCTGCAGTGATGAATGCTGAATCAGCAGTCCCAATAATATACACATGTAGAAAAAAAACGATTACCCAATTACCCGAACCGTTTTAAGTTTCACTCACAAACACTTACGGGATTATTACTAAAAATATGACAAGACACAGTTTGTTTTAGGGATCCAGATTTCACCACAGCATACATCTGTCGGCAAACCATCTCCATCATCCTTTGATTCACAGATATGACTCAGACCAGCACAATACCACATGTTCTTAACACTACAATAGGCTACTGCCCAAACCACTTCACACTCTTTGTAGATTGGAAGTGCTCAAAAGTTTGAAAACTTTGTCAGCTTATTTGTGGTTTGCCACAAGCATCATATCAATTCCAGTCCCACGTAGGGGAGCATAATGACTAATGTCGCCCCGTCTCCAGTCGTTGTTGAGATGACACATGTGTCGAAGACAATCACTGCTTATTGGACCCAAAGTGTGGGTTAATATCTTTAGCAAAAGCTCACCTGGGGAACATGAAATTAAACCATTCATTACAGTTTTTTTTCCTTTTTGTTTATGATTAACTTGCCTACATAACACAATAGCTTTATTGTGGAGCGTCCATCTGCTTTAAAGAAAGTGCTCAAATAATACTTAAACACACTAAACTATTTTATTAGCACTGCCTAATAATAAAAAAAAAGAAAAAAAAAAAAGAAACGAAACGAAACAGAGAGTAATGGTGTGCATCACTTAAAAAATCCCACATTAATTCCCCTAATCACCATATGGATCAGAGAGATTTCCCCTCACACAAGTTGGGACAGCCGTGCCTATTCAAAACACATTAGACAGAGTGTGACATCGTCACGGTAGCAGATGTTCTTTACATTTCTCCCCATTCCTAACCTATTTCCTAGTCGCTAAACCACCAAACCTCACTCTCTCCTTTCACTCTTCCTTCTCCCCAGCAGCACACAAACCAGCGCAAGACAAGAGAAACAAGATGAATTAATACCAAGTGGGGTCCCAGTGGTATTGAAAAGGGATTGTTTTTTTGTTCTAGTTGAAAATATTTCTCACTTTTTAGTGGAGCATGCTCAGCTCCCACATGTATTGTCTGGCTGTGATCATGTGTCAGAGCTGTACAAGTGGGATGTGGGGCCGGGTGCCCGGCAGGCTTGTCTGAAGCAGACGGCTTGTTTGCGTGTACTTAACAGCTCCTCACAGCTGTGTTCTCTCCAAATGTAACAGGAGAAGACCTCATCCATCAGAAAAAGGCATTCTCCCGTTTCCCCCCTCCTCTTTCCACACTCCTCTCTTCTTCCTTCTCCTCCCCCCAATTTTTTGTTCAAGTGCCTCAATTGCAAAAATGTCAGCAAACAGGCAAGAGGTCGCGTCAGAGGTCAGTCAGTGAATCGCCGTGTTAGCCCAGCTTTTCTCTCTTTTCAAGAGGGTGTGCATTTCTCAAGAAGTTGCTTATGAGCAAGTCATCCTGGTTCAACATATGTTGGGGGGAGTCAAATTGGATTGTGCCTGTGATAACACAGATGCAACCTGTCTAAAACTAAATTGTCTAACAACCTTTCTAAAGTAAACTTTTCCACTAAATGGCTTGGATTTTAAATGTGGTTCACAGCTCATTCGGTTTCATTTTGATCTAACTTTCTTGTCTGACTCAGGGAATGGAAAATAAAATTAGCATTTTTTCAAGGGACAGCTTGTCAGAATTCAAAACAGTGTGGATGCAGGCAAAAATAAGTCTCATCCTGTGCTGTATTAAGCCTGACCTGTCTTCCTTTAAAAAATGAGCTATGTCTTGCTCCCAGGTTAATGGCTGCAAACTGCCATGTCGTTTCCGTGCACATCATATTGTCGTTAGTCACTAGCCTTACATCGTAACCTTTATGCCTCTGATTAACCCTGAGGGCTTGAGAGGAGGTGGAAGCTAAACTTAACAAAGACAAAAAGTTTAACTTGGGGCTGTGCTCACTTTTTCCGAAGAGGTCCCTGCTCTGGTCTGAAACGGTGCACAGCCTTTAACTATTCTGCTTGGATTTCTCATACATTGTTGCTTCCTGACAAGAGCCTGCTTGTGCATAAATAACTGCATGGAAAAATTACTTTTAGCC
Source organism: Archocentrus centrarchus (assembly GCF_007364275.1). Classification (NCBI taxonomy): domain Eukaryota; kingdom Metazoa; phylum Chordata; class Actinopteri; order Cichliformes; family Cichlidae; genus Archocentrus; species Archocentrus centrarchus. Next base: position 28,371,768 of record NC_044348.1, read on the forward strand.
ATTGTCCATACCATCTGAAGTTGGTAACAAGCATTTACATACTGAGAGTGATACACGTAAACATGTTTTCATGATTAGGTGTTGCTTTTTTTTTTTTTTTTTTTTACATTTTAAGCATTACTATGAGGTTATTGTACAGAGTGTAAAACACTGGAGTATACTTTTTTTTTTCCTGTATCACAAACAGCAGAAGCAAAGGATGTTGTTATAATAAAGTGAATGTGAAAGATTAACAAAATTATACTTTTTAGAACAAATTGAATGCATATAATTTCTCTATATGTTTAATGGTGTGACATCTGCAGAAACACAATAAACACAATGTCAAATTAGACAGATTTGCAGTACATAGAGACATATCTGAATTATTATGGTGTAAGCTACTATATCCACAAACTCAAAGATCATGGAAATGTGCAGATATATAGCTAAAGAAAAATGATTTAATTCAATTCATAAAGCAAGTGCGCAGAAAAAAAACAAAACACATACACACCTGAAACTCACACCATAGTAGTGAACTCATGGGGTGACATGCCAACAAGCATATAATCATGTATTGCCTCTCCTTAGTCTTGTCTTCTGGGAACAGACTAATTGCACTAGAACAGAAATAGAGCTGAGAAGTCTGAATATGCTCCTGGAGAGACGCCCCTAACCCACAACCCACCTACCAACCTCCCGCTGATTCGACTTTTCTGATTTTCTTTCTGCCTGTTGTAACAAAAGTGCAGATGCAGAGTGAAAATGTCACATTTTAAACTCTCCAGAGAGTCCTAAGTCAATTCAGCTGTGAAATCTGAAATGTCTGTGACTGTGTGTGTATGTGGTGTGTGTGTGATATTCCATTTATATCTATAATGCCTGTGACATCCACTCTTCCAAACAAGTCACAATCATGCGTAGGGTGCGATATATCTAACTTTGGCGAACTGAAAACTGCTACACGCAGCCTGTCTGGTTATAACACTGATATTAGAGAGGCTGTTACAGCATGCCGAAGGAGTGCTCGATTTCTAGCAGCCACACGAGAACCACACCCGTGTTTTCCCTTCCTGGTGTATTTGTGTGTTTTATGTGTGCCACATGCCCCACAGATGTAGACAAGTGAAAGGCAGAAGGAAAAACCTCTGTCCACTTGGAGTAACATGCACAGTCATCACCTGCAAACAGAGAACTACGAGACAAACCCAAGTTCAGCGTGGACCTCTGCTATTTTGGCTGCATGTACAAAAAAAGTGGAAGAGAACGGGGGGGGGGGGTTATGATAAGGACACGGTCTGGTTAGGGTAGCTCTACAATTTTGGTTTGTTGCTTCTAGGAGGCTGCAGAGGTGCCCAACTTACTGTAGTTGATGCAGACTCTGAGAAGTGACACCCTTACAGCATGGATGATGTTTGCAGCAGGGAGAGGGAGAGAAAAGTTCTTCCCTCCAATCCACAATCACTCCTCTTCAGCGCCCGGTAATAGGAGTGGAAGAAGGAGTGAAAAAAACAAAAAAGAACACTGCTTTGTGGGTGACAGCCCAAAAACTTTTGGGAGTCAGAGAGTTAGCACCAAAGTTCCTTGTCAGCCCATTAAAGATGTGAAACTGGCATCTTGGGCCTATTGAAACCATATGTGTGAAGGAATTTCACTGCTGGTAAGACATTCCAAATACTGTCCCAGAGCCAAAGACTTTGGTGTTAGTCTAATTTAAGCAGTATGTTGGGGAGAGCTTGCCGCGCTTTGATCATGTGGAGATCGTTTGGTACAAATTGAACTAACCCTAGCTCTGTTTCTGGTGGATCACAACCATGGATTTGTTGAATTAAACGCTTCGTTGAATGCAGTCTGCACATGAAAAGAAAGTTGCTCTTAGGAATCCGATAGTGGTTTTTTCACCTAGCCAGCAGGTCCGCTTCTTTTATTACTTTTAAACTCAATCCACGCCGGGTCCACGCCGCTTTAACAAGACACGGGCCCTGGCCTGGAGGAGATCATGTTCTGAGAAGAGACAGCCAGAAATCACCTGGACTATGTAATAGAGAACATATTGCACACAGCCCCCTAAGCATGGACTATCATGGATCAGACTGTACATGTATATATCGGTTTCTTTGATACACATTTTTTTCAGTGTTTTCATGGGACCTTTGACCTTAAGCCACAAACGTGTATGCACACTTACTCACTCACAGCTGCAATCAAACACACGCTCCTCTTCTCTCACGTTTTTTTTTTTTTTTTCTTCAAACTAGTAAACTCTCAGTTTCCAGTTGCAGCAGTCTCGAGGTATGAAGCTTGCTAATGATTGCACAAAACCCTTTTGTTTGTGGAGAAGAGCGAAAACATTTGGTGGAGACTGGATCTTTTCCTCCTAGCAACATGTTTCACCACAGCACCCTGCTGTGTCCATATGGGTTCACCGTCACACATTGAGGGCAGAGGGGCTTCTTATCTGTGCTATTGATTTTCTCATTGGCTCTGCTCCTTGTTTGGTAAATGAAAACATGCTGTGTGCTGAAAAAAAGGACTTAGAGCTTTTTCTCTAGGATGTCTACATATCCTAAAATGTGATAGTACACACAAAAGAACTCATTTACTTAGCACTACAATGTGGCTAAGTTATGTAAAGGCTAGCCTATTATTTTTTCATTAATTAAACAAGATTTTTTTTTAATTACTGAGAAGTAATAGATAATGAGAAATCTAACAATTTTATGGAAAGACCAATCAAAACATTTACAGGCAGTAATGCTTTACAAATGTCAAAAAGAGGTTGAAAATAAACCTTTTCTTAATCATAACTTTAAAGTTGGCATGCTATATAAAGAGTCCTATTGATTTACTCTAGTTGAAATTTATTGTGTCCTGTCAATCAGACTGGCATTATAACAGTGAGCTTAGAAGGCTTAAGCCTCTCCTACTCTTTTACAAGGCTAAAAAGATAATAAGAACAACAAGGCTGAGGGGTGAGGGGTAGTGTTGGGGTTTGGAATGGGGGTACATGCCTCTGGTGCACATGTGCAGGCCTCTCATGGCATCAGGTAGGAGCTGATTGATCACAGTTCAAAGGCAGGAAGTCCTAGATAATTAAAACTACAGTATAAATAGATAGCGTAGACTATGCACTGGCTTATGTGTTTGATAACAAAGGGGGGCTATGCTTGTGTTGATACTGGACTTTGCTCTGTCCTGAGAATCATAAATTTACATGCCCTTTTGGGGAATAAAAGAATCTGCAGACATATGGACCAAACTAGGAATAATTAAAGGTACTCTTGGTGTACAAACAAATTTGTTTTAAGTTTATAGTTTACAGCAGAAACTCTCAAAGTGGGATCCAGAAACTTCAAGTGGCCGGTGACCTGTAGCTTACAGATCCATAAAATAATTTGCTATCAATTACAAAACTGTGATATAAAATGTAAAAGTGCATAGTATGGTTGGGAACCATTTATGGCAGCAAACTGACTTTCATCCAAATTATCTTCAGGCCAGTAGAAACTGTGGCATGATTCATGTCACATGCATCTGAAGTATTTCAAAGGTTTAGGACATAAATAGTACTGATGACATCTAAAAGTACAAATAGTCATAAGTATATGTTTAATCAGTGTTAGAAATGTAAAGGGATACTTAGAAATTTCCATCCCTTCGAAGGGGTCCCTGGCCTGAAAAGTCTGATAACCCCTGGTTTCTAAACTTTGAAAAAAAATGCCATTGAGACTAATAGTATTTATTGAGGCAACAAAATACATGCCCAATGTGTAATCAAATAAAAATAACATACTAATACTGACAAAGGGTGAATAAAACAAACAGATACTCTTGGTTGCAGAACCCTCACACATAACCAGTGCATAAATGGTGACATCAGTCTTTCATGCAAGTCACAAGCAAACATGCGTTATGTAAGAAACAATTTTACGCAGCTGGGCAATGTTGCTGATTAGACAAAATGCAAAAAAAATTACAGGAAACCCATGTATACAAGTAAAACAGCATAAAACATGAAAAGCATATATATAAGAAAAACAGGCTCTGCATTAGGCACCAACTAAACACAGTTTGAAAAAAAAAAATAAAAGCCACCATAAAAACCAAATGTGAACTACTTGAAAATGTTTGGGTTTGTTGTATTTGTTCCACAACCATGGTTTCAAAGACTCCCACTAAAAGCTGTGTTAATTGAAGGGTATAGAAGCCTTGACGCTAAGTAGACACAAGACCTAGCCAAATACATGCAGGGTGACTGTCGCAGTTAAAAACACAATACTCTTGGTGGAAGAAAAGCAGTGCAGTGGCCTCGTGCGGGATAGATGTGGAAAGACGAAGAGACAAATCTCCCACTTGTGGTTGGTACACACAAGTGCTGTCTTTTAGAGCTGCACAAACAATGCTGTACCACAAACAATAGAGTAGTCTGCCACCATTCACTATAGGTTGTTAATCCACCCTCTCTGTGGCTAACGGCCACCGCCTACCTCCCATACAGGCGTCATCCATTTGGCTCAGCCAAAGGTACTGCTCAACAGCAGGACAAATGCTATAAGGTCATGCAGAATAGTTAGCCAAATGCCTGGTAGTGAAGAGATAGTTCTTTTAGTGCTAATGACCATGGGTTTCAAGCAGTGGCGGATCTAGGTTTTTTTCTGAGTAAGGGGCCATCAAGGGGCCACAGTATTCATAGAGGAGCCGAGTATTTGTGGTAGATGTACTGACCAATAAAAATTAAAGCCATTACATTAAAGTTATGCTAAATCTTATTACCATGAGGTGTAAGAATTCAATGAAATTATGTGCCATTTCACTAAATGACAATATCAGACATTTCATACATTACAGCATTAACTGTTGTTGCTCTCCCTAAATGATTTCTGACCTGATGAAAAGGGACTGGAGGTGCCCTGCTCTTGACCAGCCTCTGGTCTGCTGTGTGCTGCTGCTCTCTCCCTCCTCTCACCCTGCTTATTTTCAGCTGGCAGACTCACTTTTTTGCTCAGAAACTGCTGAATTCCCGCCTGAGACTAATTCTTTCTTTTCATAGTCTTCTCTGTCACTGCCAAACATTATAGTTAATGTTAACATACAAATGCAAATTACAAAGTACATGAATTAGTGAAATGCTAACATTCATGTCCAAACACAAGTAGGGCCTCAGTTAACATTACTCTTAACTTTGCTTCTTAATTTAATGTTTATCAGACTTTCGCTGTGTGACAGCTGTGAGTAAAAAGTGATTTATGACTTATCATTACCAACAAACTCCTCAAAATGTAGACTGGCATCGGTTTTCGGTTAAAAAACTTTCTCCGCGAGTTCGTTCAAATCTTCTTTTTCTTCTGAAAGTTTTATTCACGCTGGACATTCCTATTTGGCTCATTAGCACTACTGGTGTTTTGGCATGGAATTGCATCCACCTATAATTCGATCCTCACTCTCGGACAAAGGACAGATGAGTGACAGGACAGGGGCACTTCAGGGGGCCAATCAGATTTCAGATGGGGCCAATGCCCCTGTGGCCTGTGGCCCCTAGAACTGCCCCTGGTTTCAAGTGAATTGATAGATTGGTATTGATACATTATCTAGAAATACTGTGATGCAAAGCAGCATTTAGTCATCCTTCACTGTGTTACTATCCTCATCATTATTATGTTTTCCAGAACGTGCATCTCATCAGTAAGATGACTGATGCTTTCCATCACTGTATGTAACTGAGATAGAAAAGCTGTTCCCTAGCTGATCCCACTGTCATCTAACAGGCACCTCTTTCAAGTGTTTCATTGTCATTTTACTTTGTATTTTATTTCCTGTTGAGACTGAGACCTGAGTGACTGTTCAGATTGACACTGGGTCTGATGTGAGGAATCGTTATGGAGGAGCACAGTCAAAGAAGGGGCAGTGCTGTGGTTTAGGGTTGGGACTCTAACCAAGGTGCTTGGACTCCAGGCTGGGGCTCTAAGGTCTAGTGACTGAATCTGGGCTTTGTGGTTAAAGTAGTGGGGTGGCCTTAATGGATTTGTGATGATGTATTTCTGAATTCTTGCCTAAGACCCCTGACTGGGAGTGGGCTCAGGATGCTTATCTCTGGCCCAGCTTCAGGGTTTGGGATCTGGTTTCGCCTGCCCATGGGAGAAATCCAACAGGACTGTAGTAACTGGGGATTACTTGCAATGACCCTAGGAGCAGCGCAGCAACATTTGAGAACACTAAAGAGGGAAAAGTTGTTTGACCTTGAGGCATGGACAAGGTGAAAATTAAGAGAGATTATTAGATTAGTTGAGTGCAGCTTGACACCTGGATGTATCCATGCATAAAGGCATATGATTTGCTTGCAAATAGCATTGCAAAAAGAATCTAAAGAAACAAGTAGTTTAGAAAGCAAACATTTGTTAGTTCTTTATATATAAAACTTACACAGCTTACAATAATACCACACTTCTACACACATCACAATATGTGGCTCACGCAAGTAACCAAGTACATTGTGTGTTACCTAAACCCAAGCTAAGTGACTCATCTAGGTTACATGAGTAAGAGGCTGCCCTGGAGCAAACCAGCCACAGTGATACTGCTTGAGACAACTCAAGGTCACAGCCCAGCTTCTCTCATGACCGGCCAACATGTCTTTAGGCCTAAGCCTAACAGACAGATTACAACAATGTTCCCAACAAAGACTGGCGCCTGTGCTCCCTGTGCTTCTACCCTCTTCAAAATCCTGCAACCAGAGAGCTCCTAAAGGAATCATCACCTTGTCTCTAGACTGGAGCACCAGAGCAGGGAAAGCCGCCACTTCAATCATCTAAGGGTCAAAGATCACGTAGGTCAAATACCTTGCCTGAGCTCCCCAACCCCCATGTCACAGTGGCAGGCAGTGGTCAGTGTCATGAGCTGGATCCTGAATACACCCAACTGAGTTCCTGTTAAGACCATAGGAAATGGGTCTACATTGTGATAATAATACCATGGTTCAGTGATGAGGCTATTGAAAGCTCTCAGAAAGGGACTCTGAGTGATATGTCAATTATTGGGCTGTGTTAAAAAGTTATACTTCACTTATCATGCTCTTACTCTCACTCCCCTTAATATGCCAGGGTTACACAGTTTTACTGTTGTATGAACCTACTTTATTACTTTATATAAATTAACATTCATGCAGGTTGGAGAAGGAAGAGAGAGAGCAAGAATGAGCAAAAGAAATCTCTGTCACAGGAAAGTGATTTACCCTGTTGTGCACGCTCCAAAAAAAAAGCTAAATTGGACCAGTTTGTATGGCTGTGTTAACAAGACATTCTTAAAGTCAGGAGGGTGTTTTCTTTAACAAGGGTGTTTTTATGATCTCCGTTTCAATAAAATGAACAGGTAAAACACTGAGTGATTAAAGATAATGAAGAACAGATATGGCTGACATCGTCTTTGGGATCCCTAATGAAAGATTACACTGCACTTTGAAGAGTTTTACTGCCTCTGTAAATCAAGACTAAATACTTATTATTTGAAGAGGTATTAAGGGTGCAGTGGCCATACTATGTGCTAGCCTGTTTACGATTAAGAAGGGGGTGGGAAAGAGCATTGGGGATTTCATTGGGGATTTTATAAGGGAGCCCCTGTATGCCCTGGAATTCCAACACTTAAGAGGAGTAGCCCCTGCAAGCATGTTGTGTGAACATGTATGTCTTGTGCAACAACAGTGTGACGTGACGTAGTCTGAGTGAAAGCAGATTATGGTGAACCGGTGTGTAAGTCCTTCAGTACTACTGACATCCCAGCACTGAGCTCTGGGACAGAGAACAAAAGAGCAAAATAAGGTAAACATGTGGTAAGAGCTGGCCTGTTAGTTGTCTGCCTTGCTTAGCTGTTTTGCTTTTGACAGACGAATGTCTTTCACTGCTTGTCTAGGTGCAGATGCCTCATGTACAAAATTAGGACAAATATTTTGCTCTGTACTACATTTTTCCCACGGACACGAAGAATCAATCACTTAGCATTCTAGTGCTGCCTCAGATCAGTAGCGATCGTGACTATATGGTTCCTTTTTGCTGAGTGCTGTTGACCCTACTCCCATGGCTGACAGGAACCAGACCTGAGAACCAGTAATCAGGGTCAGAAGCTTTACTACAGGCTCAGGAAGGCATTCAAAAAGGTGGTGGATCTCCCCAATGATTAAAACACATGCACACTGAGGACACCTCTTTTACCACATCCTCTAAATATCAACTCTGAGAGGATTACAACTGTGTTATAAATCACACACAAGTTGGGCAATCTGGGAATCCTGTCCCAATATGGGACAAGCTAAAAGACATTACTGTGTTTTTTTAGGTCCCGAGTCCTTTCAAAAGCAGAGGTCAGTCAATATAGGCTGAGGTCATATGCTATACCCTGTAAAAATAGTGCAGAGCGAGTGGTTTCAATTTGCTCAAGTGATTAAGTTCACGCCAGCCCTCGGTGCACTGGCAAGGGTCATTTGTGCTTGGCCGAGTCACTGATGATGGTAGGGAGGAGTGATGCTAACCGTGAGCATTGGTACTGACATGGCATTAGGGAGGCATAACAAGACTCTGAATCATGGGGTGTGCTACAAGGTCTACTTGAGGTTACAAGAAAGCTATAAGTGTTTTATGTCTCCACCTACGCAGACATGCCTTTCCTCAAAATGTGCCAGAAGCTCAAAGTCAAACACATTAAATACAGACTTTCATCTTTGTCTTTGAATTTATTTACACTGTGCAATTGGCCTCTCATATTAGCTGACGCGTACAAGCTAAAAATTAATTAACACTGACAATGGTATTTTAATTAGCTGTTAAAACACATTTTCCTTTAATAGGTGCAGCAGTTATGTTGGAACTGCTTTTACTTTCTATGAGGAAAAATTGAATTTCATCAGACACTGTAACCTGGATGCGAGATGGTCTGCCATAACTATTTATCTGTACAAGTAACTGACAGCATTGCAGTCATTTTGCAAAGGGCATTGCTGTGCACTGTTGGGAGATTAGCGGTGTAACACCATATGTGAGCTGCACACTGTGGCATCAATAATAAACAAGTCTTCCTAATCTTAACTCTTTTCTTAGTCGCATCAAACCTCATGGTGAACAAAAACACTGTGTCTCTGAGAGCTAAATTATTGATACAACCACCATTTAAAATCTTCCCACTGCAATTTTTTTTTTTTTTGCAATGTTTCCCTTCTAAACTGCAGCTTCTATTGTTGATTTATTTATTTATGTATTTGTTTTCACTCTGTGTTTTGGTGTTTTTTTTTTGTTTTTTTGTCCTGGAGGGGGTGGGTGTTTTTCTCCATTTTTCACCTTTCACATCTTGTGGAATTCAACGCTCTCATTTCCTCCCTGTGATATGGAGTACAGCGTTTCAGAAACAACTGTCAGGTTTCAAATCAAAAATGGGTGGAGTGGGTGTTATATTGAACTACTGAACACAAGCTGAGACTTGAGCGATGGATATGGCACCCGATTTTCCTCTCCTCCACTTCTTCCTTTGCCTTTGTCAGCTCCAGGGGTTTCTCTCTGTAGTCAGAACAATGCGTGGGTGATGCGGGTACTTGGAAAGAGATGTTCTGTACAGCGATTTAGTACAAATGCATCCCATAATGATCATGTTTTGTTACCTTTATGTACCCCCAGCACCATTTCCACTCCTCTGGAAATCCGAGCACCATAAACAGCTACAGAGGTTGCTCCCTTTTAACCAAGCATTTGCTCCTGTTGCTTTGCTGTAGGATCTTCTTTATCTCTCTGCAGCACCTCACAGCCAGCAGGTGTGGAGAAGAAAAACTGCACATACACATAAGACACATGCTTGCACATGTACACACAATATACATGTTCACACAGCACTGACTTTTTTGCATTAACTGACACATACTCACTCCATTTAGGTAGGGTTCCACACCAGTGTAAATATATGTATGCAGTGCAGGTGAACAGTGCTTTGGCTGTGACTCACAAACATGTTCAGTCGTTCCAGTGTTGTGGGCAATTAAAACAAGCCCATGTCAAGTCACACCAAAGGCTCCTTAGCTTTACAATAACAGAACAGGTTGACAAAATGAAAACTCATTCCTCCCTCATTTACGCGTCATTTCAACCCTGACCCTGCCAGTAAAAGATCAAAGCGCTTTTGAGGCCTGCTCTAATTTCAGCCCGCTTTAAAAGGACAGCTGAGGAGTTTGACAGTCCAACATGAGCAGCAGTGAGTTTTTTTTTTCAGGCCCATATTTGCTCACAGTGAAAACCCTGACTCATGCAACCAAAGTCCAGGCTTTGTTATGGGTTAGAGTAATAGTTATAGGATCGCAGATGGTTATCTGCAATGAAATACGTGTATTGGAAGTGCACCAACTGTTAATCTCTGCAATTCAGTCCCATAAATTAGAGATAAATGATGAGTTATCAAGCTTATAGGGAGCAAAAAAGAAAAAGAGGAGTATTTAAAAGTGTTCATAAAAATTTCATTTTAAATCTGAATTATAATGGTTACATCATTCTCCCTGTGTCAGATTCATACTCCTACCCCGCTCCCCTGGCTATAGCCACGGTAACAGAAGAAGCACCAGGGGTGGTGAATCAATAGCAATATGCCAATCTTTATCTAAGCAACCCCCACTCCCCATCCTTGTGTAGTGCTGTCACTTTAGATCTAATGATCTAACCTATGAAGCATTGATGAGCAGTCAGCTAGTGCGTCACTCTTCATTCACTGCTTTTTTGGAACAATAACAATTGAATCCCCGCCGTCATGTCAGTGATATTAGTTTGTGTTACATCTTTTGTGAATCCACTATAATTATGAAAAAGAATTACAGGACTGATAAAGGCTAAAATACAGAGTAGACAGAACTGAGGTCAGGCAGTTTGGCTCAACTGACCACAGCACAGGCCATAACACAAATGGATCAGTATCGATTGGTGTCATTGACCTCAGAGACCTCTGCTCTCCAGCCAATCTGCACCAGGCCTTAGGGGCAATTATGACATTTACACACACAGATTATAATTTCAAATGACTGTTTAAAAAATTCCCTGGCGGAGCAGATAGAGGAGAGCAGTGGCTAGAAGGGAGAGAAACCAGTCAATAAGAATAGACTTGAAATAATCAATAGGAAATGGACACACAACAGAGGCCCTGTAGGCTGCACAGATCAATAAGCTGTGTTAAGTGGCGGTGATGCCCTCCATTGATGAGCAAATGGTTATACAGACTGTCCTTGCTCTCTCGCTCTCTGCCTTTCTCTTTCTCTCTCGTTCTCTCTCTCTCTCTCTGTCTCACACACACCCACACACACACACACACACACACACACACACACACACACACGGCAGTGGGTCAAACAGCAGGGCCAGGTGGTGAACCACATGTCGCCCCCAGACATTGTGCACCAGGGCTCAGTTTTTGATACGCCAATACTGGTCAGCTGGTTTGCTCTTTGCCCTGCCCTCCACCCTCAAAAGGCATCCATGTTACATGTATACAGCTGAGGGGCATTGTGGGAGGTCAGAAGTCTTGCTCCTTCATGTACATCAGTTAAAAAATGTTTTGCCCCAGTGCTAACATTTGTCTAGGATAAATGCAAATTCAGTGACTGTAGAAGTGAGACTATGAAAACAGAAAGACAACTGCATGTCTGTATACAGTGCCAAGGTGCATGAAGGAATTTAAAGAATAAAATTAAAGAAAAATAAAAAGTTGAACCTGTCTGATACTCCAATTTTAAGTACTATCTGTGTTCAAAAACTACAAAATATATTACTCATTGGAATAGTCTCTGTTGTTTTAAAACAGCAGTCCTATTTTGGGCCATCCGTTACAGGATAAATCAAAGCTGTGCCAACATACAAAGTGAAGAGAGATGTGCAAGGCAACAAGAGAGGGAGGCTTGTGTCCCTCATGCCAGTGCTCTGTTCATCATCTCCTCACCAGTACTCCATCTTATTACTTCTGCCATATGACACGCGCCTTAGATCGCACGATCCATGAATAATATACGACCACGCCACCTCAGCACAGATGAAAGCACACGCAGTGCACTGTGGGACAGACACAGTGGGCTCAGATACAAAGGTAGTAAGGGAAAAGAGGGTGATATAGAGGAATATAGTACTGTATATACATACATACACCATGTATTTCAGATTCTCTATTTAGATTACATTGGTCATTACTGAAACAAACTGGCTGCATATATATTAAAATATATATATTTTTTTAAACTGTGCAGATATTAATAAAGCACCCAAAGAACTTTTTATTTTCATCACCAAATTTTTAGTTGCCAGCACTTTGGGCAACATCTGATAACTAAATACTTTATATAAATAAACTGACTTCAATTGACTGGACTTGCTACCTGATGCCTGCTAAGTAAATCTGGCCCTGTAACTGTGACATGATCATTAAATATCCAGGAGAGAAATCCATTCATTGCTTTGTGTCAACTTCATCCTCTTGGATCATGTACAGACAGTTAGGCTACACTGAAATCCCACCCTCCCACTATGGTGCACATATGCTTGTACACTGTTTTAAATCAGGGATTTATCGGAAATTTGTGATGGCTTTTAAATTCCAAAGTAAATATGGCAGCGTTAATTGAAAGTTTTCCCTTTGGTTTTTATTTTTTAAGACATTTTGTGTTTTCTAAATACATATTGTGATCACATACATTATCTTGCTCCCCGACACTGTATATGGTTATATGTGTGTACAGTATGTGTATATGTGAGCATGTTTCATGTCTACCATTCACTGCAGCAGGGCTGACAGCACACATCAGTGTCAGCTTAAGGTGGCAGCCAACAGCACCTAAAAAGAGTGAAGAAGAGGAAAAAGAGAGTATAAGGGGTGGGGGGGGGGGAGAACAATGAAACAGTAGCACACACAATACACACTCACAGTGCAAACTGTATATACACACACAAGAGAAAGTACTCTTCTCAGGAGAGCTCATCCATGTGAGGCAGTCTGCCTGTCTGCGCTCTGCAGGGACATGGCGTTTCTCCCTCTCGGGGTCGGAAAGAAAAAACAAACACTACTTTTGATCATCAGACCCTACTGCTCACCTAGGAGCTTTTGGAGAAGAGACACAGATTCTAAACACAGCATCGCCCTGTCTAGTGCTTGACTAAACACACACGGGTGATAACACACAGTATGTGAGACATACTGACACACAAATAAGAAACTCTAAATGCAGACAAACATACACACACAGGGCGTATGCACAGAGGTGTATCAAGCAGCAGAGCAAGGGATTAGATGTAACAACATGTAATCCCGGATACAACTTTCAGCAACACCCAATAAAAAAACAATGTTCCCACAAGCCTCAAGTTGTCCATTCAAGGAGCAAGTCTGTTACGTCACACCAACAGCTGTTAAGTGATACGAGCTTATACTTAATTTTTTATAGTCACCCACTGCATATGTTTCACATACAACAGTGATGCGTGCAGTGTTGGGTTCCCATTGTGAATTGCAAGCATTGTGTCACTGTAAAAAAAAACTATTCAGTGGGAAATCCTACTAGGAGCCAGCAAGCAGGCAACAAAAGGCATGTCGTGGAGTGCAGGCTAGCGCCCACATTATGCTGTAGTCAGTGGCAGGAGAAGACAATGGAGGAAGAGCGTTTTGGGATCTTAACCTGGACTACCTTAACTTCACCTCAGGTAGACAAGGTTAAGATGGATGGCTCTAATTAAAAGAAAGGGGCTCTTTTCTTCTCAATAGCATCAGGTTTATTTTACAGGAACTTTAACGGGGCCTTTTGTAGCAGTAATTATAGGGTAAAGTGATTAGAACTCCCTGAAGGAATGGAGGTGACAGACAGACTCCACGGAGTAACCCAAGTAACCTTTCCATATGACATCTCTTTTTATTGTCAGTCACACCGAACAATAATAATTTTAATGATGCAGACTACATTTACACTTTTCTCTTGCACTTTCTCACTCACAGTCATTTTACTATATATAAGAATAATACAGATCTTTCAAACTGTGGCTCAGAAGAGCTCCAAACAAAAGGTTATTGAGATCATTTTCCAATGAGGAGGGGGGTCAATTTGACATAAGGGCACAGACATGTGAGTTTCCTCCACAACAATGGCTGCCGAATGACCGAGCAAATCTTAGTAGCGGAGGGGCTAGATGAGAGCAGATGACATCCCTTATCCTGACCATTTAACATGGCTGGTTATGCCAACAACGAGATCTGCCCCCTTGGGACTTTCTGAAGCAGAAATGTGTGTTGGGCATAGCAAAGAATGCACTAATCTGCTGTTTATTAAGTGTGGGGTAACTTGAGAATGGTGATTAAATGGAGATTTGCGCATGATACAGCCACTCCATAGGCACAGTCACACGAAGCTGTGGCTTTTCTTGATTCAGCATATGGGCCTTGCTAAATGTGTGAAAGACTGTGACTAGCTTTTGCACTGCTTGCCAATCAAGGACCAGCCTGTGACAGTGACCTGCTTAACAGGGATATTGTGTTCTCATATTTCAGATTTTTCTTTAAAACAAGCAAGGTACTTGATCGTGTCTTTACGATTAAAAAAAAGATGTAAAGTAAGAACTCAGAGACAGGCCAACACCAGGTCTTGTCATTCAAGGGCTATGTTTTGGAGTTGGAGTTAGGGAAACAGGATAATGCTCACTTAAAAAGTCAGAGTCATGTTTCAAATGCCTGAGCATAGTCCTCTGTGGCTCCTGTGATCCTGCAGAGAACTTCCTTCCACTCCATTTATCTCTAACCTTTCTGCGTGCTTGACTTAATTTGTCATTGTGTTATGGGTATATGGGTGGATTGGTCAGTATCACTGTCTGTTTGCATGCAGAATGATATCTCGGGCAAGCCTGTTTGAGTGTACTTGAGAACCACTGCCACATACTTAGATGTCACTACCAAAGCTATTCAGAGAAGCAATTAAAATCTGTTTAGCTCCCTGCATGGATGAACGCACCCACCCTTACCAGGCTGTCTGAGGAGTCAGAGAAGTCAGATACTATTATTATGCCCCAGTCTCTGTGGCAAATGCTACATAAGTTAGTGTCAAACATAAGCAAAGATCGGCAAACTAATGATAAAGAAATTGTTGGGTTAAGTCTTATATCAAAATGAATAACTCCTGTTATATTGGCCTTAATCAAGACACACTTTCATTACTATATGTGCTCACTGAACAACATTAGAGGTATGGGATTTTTCCTTTTTTTTTAATGCAAATTAGAGTAAACACATTAAGTAAATACTCATAAACCCATCCATCCACCCTTCCATTTTGTTCTGCTTACCAGGCCAGGTCACTTGGCCAGCAGCCTAAACAGAGAAGCCCAGACCCCCTTCTCGCCAGCCACCTCCTCCAACTCATCCGGGGGGACACCAAGGCATTCCCAGGCCAGCTGAGAGATATAATCTCTCCAGCGTGTCCTGGGTCTGCCCTGGGGCCTCCTCTCAGTAGGACATGCCTGGAACACCCAAGAGATGCCCAGGAGGCATCCTAGTCAGATGCCCGAACCACCTCAACTGGCTCCTTTCGATGTGGTGGAGTAGCGGCTCTACTCTGAGCCCCTGTCAAATGATTGCACCCCTCCCTTTATCTCTAAGAGAGAGGCTCGGCACCCTTCGGAGGAAGCTCATTTCTGATATTTGTATCCATGATTGCTCACATTGCTCATTCCTCTTGAAACTGGGGTTCCATTAATGGACGGACCCTCCTTTCCAGCACCCTGGCATAGACCAGGAGTGTGACCAGGAGGCTGAGGAGTGTGATCCCCCAATAGTCTGGGCACACCCTCCAGTCCCCCTTCTTAAAGATGGGGACCACCACCCTAGTCTGCCAATCCAGTGGCACCGCCCCAGATCGCCACGCAACATTACAGAGGCATGTCAACCAAGACAGCCCTGCAACATCCAGAGTCTTGGGGAACTCAGGGCAAATCTCATCCACCCCAGGGGCCCTACCACCAAGGAGTTGTTTAACCTCCTCAGTGACCTCACCCCCGTTGACGGGCGAGTCATCCCCCTCATCCCCAGACTCTGCTTCCACTACAGAAGGTGTGTCAGTGGGATTAAGGAGGTCCTTGAAGTAGTCCTTCCACCGCCTCCTACTCCTACTACTCCAAACTCCTCCCACACCCAGATTTTTGCTTCGGCCACCGCCCGAGCTGTGTTCCACTTGGCCTGCCGGAACCCATCAGCTGCCTCTGGAGTGTCACAGGCTAACCAAGCCCAATAGGATTTCCGTCACCTCTGGTGACCACCATCTGGTGACCACCATCTGGGGTTTATCACCACGACAGGCACCAACCACCTTGCAGCCACAGCTCTGAGCAGCAGCTTTGACAGTGGAGGTGTGGAACATGGTAAATTCAGAACCAATGTCCTCAACCTCCCTTGGAGTTCTGCCAGAACTGGGAGTTGAAGATCTTGTGGACTGGGGCCTCTGCCAGGCATTCCCAGTACACCGTCACTATACATTTAGGTGCGCCAAGTCTGTCCAGCATCCTTCCCCGCCACCTGATCCAACTCATCACCAGGTGGTGATCAATTGACACCTCAGCTCCTCTTTTCACCTGAGTGTCCAAAATATACAGCCGCAGATCTGATAATGCGATTACAACATCGATCATCAACCTGTCCTGGTGCCACGTGCACTTATGGACATCCTTATGTTCAAATATAGCGTTCGTTATGGACAAACTGTGGTTTGTGCAGAAATCCAATAACAAAGCACCACTCGGATTCAGATGAGGCAAGACGTTCCTCCCAATCACGCCCCTCCAGGTCTCACTGTCATTGCCCACATGAGCATTGAAGACTCCCAGTAGGATGATGGAGTCACTGGATGGAGAACCCTCGACCGCCACCCATCACACATTGCACCCGACCCCTATGATATCTCCCGCAAGTGGTGGGCCTACAGGAGGACTGGCCCATCACGTCTCCTCTTCAGGCTGCACCCGGCTGGGCACTACAGGCTAATTCCTGGCCACCAGACGCTCTCCCTCAAGCTCCCTCCCCAGGCCTGGCTCCAGGGTGGGGCTCCAGTAACCTTATTCCAGGCAGGGTAAACAGTTCCCTTGATGTGTTTTTCATAGAGGTAGTTGGAATCGCTCTTTGACCCTCACCCAGGACCCTACCAAGGGGCAAAGACCCCGTATAACATAGCTCCTGGGATCACTGGGACACACAAACCCCTCCACCACAATAAGGTGGAGATTCACAGAGGAATATTTTAAAAGTGTTAATGTGATGTAATTCTTCTAGAAAAAGGATACTGTAGGCTCATGGGCTATTACAGCCCCTTTTTCATTCCCAGGGTGTTTTTAGCAAAGCTCGTGGCATCTCCAACTAAAGCACAAAATGTCCTTTGACATCTGTGCTGTGGCACACCAGGTTTAGGCAGTCATAAAGCATAATTTAAACTTATGCATTTAATCTATGTAGAATCAACAATTTGGACTATGCAAGTGGCTGTTGTCATTGCCAGCATTTATACCTGAGCGGGCTGCATCAATATAATGTGTAGTTTTATTTTGGGGTTTGATTTCATGGGGGTTTGTGGTTATGACGTATCTAAATCATAGAATTAAAGTAGACGTATAAGTCCACTATCTTCCAACTCATTACATATGGATCCATGTAAAGAACGCCTTGGCATCACTCTTTAATGCATCAGGTAAGCATCATTTCAATATTTCAATATTCAGGTCCCATAATTTAACCCAGCAGTTTTTTTGTGGCTAAACCTAACCAATGCCAAAAAGCCATATTGAAAAGCAACTGAAAATGACATAAATCAGTGAGTACACACCAAGCAAAACAAAGTTCAAAACATGAAGCTCCCAAATATGAACCACACAGCCCTGCCAGAGTTATTCCACTGCCATCCCTCCAGCCTCCTTATGTAAGCTGTGTAGGACTGTTATCTCTAGGCATGCAATATTGTCACAACTGGTGTGACAGGGCACCAACACTCAAGGACAGGTGCATCTGACAGA